>NC_045438.1:46525791-46585912 GCF_002776525.5 Piliocolobus tephrosceles
TTTCTTTCTTTCTTTCTTTCTTTCTTTCTTTCTTTCTTTCTTTCTTTTTTTTTTTTTTTGACGTAGTCTTGCTCTGTCGCCCAGGCTGGAGTGCAGTGGGACAATCTCGGCTCTCTGCAACCTTCGCCTCCTGGGTTCAAGCTATTCTCGTGCCTCAGGCTCCTGAGTAGCTGGGATTGCAGGTGCACACCACCACACCCAGCTGATTTTTGTATTTTTAGTAGAGATGGGTTTTCACCATGTTGGCCATGCTGGTCTTGAACTCCTGACCTCGTGATCTGCCCACCTCAGCCTCCCAAAGTGCTGGGATTACAGGCGTGAGCCACCGTGCCTGATCTGTGATTTCTTTTATTAACTTTAGTTCCTTGGTTTGGTCTAACACCAGTTTTCACATTGTTAGATTTTCTGAAACATACTTGTATTTCTAATTGAAGGCTGAGATTGGTAAGCAGTGATGGTTAGAGATGATCTTCCCAGCAAAAGTGAATATAATTCTTTCAGAGAGTGAATTTATATTCTAATTTTAGAGGAGCTTTTTAGGAAGAGAGAATGCATGTTGGGACCAGGAAAACCTTTTTCTAGGTTGCCCAGAGAGTTTGCTTGACAGATGCAGGGGCTGCCTCTCCACAAAGGGACCAGAAGTTATCTGGAGCACCACTGGAGTGTTCTCGCTCTTTTGCCCCAATAACATTTGTAAGTTTTCTATGGTAGAGTCTCCATTTTATTTACAGAGCTCTAGTCTGGAGGTTCATGATACAATCAGCAGTACAGCAATTCTTCAGCTCACCATCCAATACCGAACTGTACCTCTAGTCCCTGCTGTCTTTGATCTTGGTGTTCTTCATGAATTCTGAGAGGAACACTCACTTTGTTAGTTGCCTTCCCTCACGTCTTTTCAATGCTACAGGTTCAGCTCTATTTGATTTTTACCACCAATCTGATCCCATCTGCCTCAGATCTTCTAGAAATTCTCCCACTCTTCTGGTCTCTGGCTGGCATCCTTCCCAGGTTTCTAGTGCTACCATGGATTCATCCTTATTTTTAAATCTCTGCTGTTATTTGAGTGGCATCATGGGAAGCAGGAAAGATTGATACATATGCTCAGATATCCATCATGAAGCAGAAAAACTCTGTTTTGAGTTTTAGTAATAAAACTTGATTTCTTCTAAGGAATCAACATAGTTGAGTTTACAAAACTCATCATTTTTCTTTTGATTTTAGCTTTGAATAACAGTTCCAGAAATATTAAGTGTTTTGTCACATGTCTGCACATATATTTCTTCATAACTATGCAAATTCAGTATTATTTTTTCCATTTTACAGATGAAAAAATAAATACTTGGAAAGTTTTAATTAGTAAGTGATTTGAACAATGTAATGCTTTCCAAAATCATACTTTTCCAAAAGATAAATTGATTCAAATACAAAACACTGAAGCCTTCATAGCATAACTTAAACTACTAAGTTTTGTGGTTTTGTAATTTCAATCGAAGCTAGTTCTATATAATAATTTAGTAATAATTTCTTCATTGCTGATTTCGAAGAGGACATTAAATGTTTGCATTGATTTTGGCAAAGATTGTCTCTATATTCATTAAATATTTATTTTTTCTAGATACATTATTATATGGACCATTTTTGTTATCCTCTTAGAGACAATGATCACTATTATACATTAATAAATATGTATATGTTTACAACATTTATATCTGTATCACAGATATAAGGTGAAATATTGGCAACAATTATCTTCATAATCTTAGTATCAACTATATTTATTTCTGTGGCATAAGAATTGGTTATACTACAATATGGTACAACTATATACCCATATACTACAAAATTGGTATATATTACAATAAACATTTCTGAAAAACTAAGCAAAAATAATATTCATCAATAGAAATAAAACAGAGCATTTTTATGACTTTAAATACATGCTTATTTTTTTACAGCCCATCTGTGGTTACCTAAAACTTCAAGAATCCAGTGCAATGCACTTCTGCAGGTTGACATTAATAACTACAGAGCTCCGGGAGAGAAATATTGCTGAGGTTTCTTGAAATATGAAAATTTTTAAAGTTCCAGTTCCTCATTTAAACAAGAGAAAACTGTTAGTGAAGTGAGTGAAAAATTGTGTTAATTATTAAATGCTAATGACATCATGTAAATGAGTTAAAAGGATTCTTTAACATACTTTACCACTGGTGTTACTTGCTGTCACTCCAAATAGGTTTGAGATCAAGAATGACCCAGGTTAGTTTTTATATTTCTTTGGTAACTGCTACTTGTTGAATCATGGAATCTGGAATTAGACTTGAAGCTATTCTTACATTCTCTTAAAAAAAAAAAAAAAAAAAAAAAAGGAGTAAACAAAAATATATTTACCACTCCCAATACCCAAATAGGTAACTTTTTATTTTCAATTGATATTTTAACTGGAGCAATTAAACACACACAGAAAACATATCTTAGTTTGGTTATTAAATGTGACTTTATGTTTTCTTTGCTTTCTGGTCATGCTCAGCCATTTTCAAAGCCCTTACTGTGGGTATAGCTGATATTTAGAATATAATGGTATTTTTTCCTCTTCCCTTCCTCCATTCTTTTCCTCACTCCTCTCTCTTTTCTTTCTTTCTCTGCCCCCACCCTCAACTTTCTCTCACCTTTTCTACCCTTTTCTCTTTTTCTCTCCCTCTCCTTTCCTCCCATTATTTTTTCTTTCTGGCTGTCATCATTTTATTCTTAGACTTAAGGTATAAATTACAAGTTAAGAGTACAGGTCTATGTGCTAAGTGTGTTTGAGGCTAAGGTAATCATTTCGTGTTTATCATCTTTAGTAGCACTTTAACCATCTAAACTCTTTCATTCTTCCCCCCACTCCTTTTCTCCATTCTGAATTGCTATTTATGTGAGTGCTTATCATACTCGCATGTGTTTTTTTCAAATTTACTTAGAATCCTTAGTAGTGGTCAATTATTTCTTCATTTTATCACCTGGTTCTTGAAGGAAGCAGCCTATTCTGAAAATGTTTAAAAGTAATGAAAATCAAACATAACCTGAAAGTGAATTCATGATGTAATTTGACTGATCAGAGTACTGTATTTGTCTTATTTTCTTAAAGTTCAGATTGTTTTCTGATTACATTTTTGTTTTAATCTATTTTTTAATTCTGACGAAGTGATATATTTCTATTCATTTCTAGTTACAGCCAGAAACTAGTGAAAAATGATTTTCGGAGCGAAAAATTTCTGCTTTATATTTTTTGTGGAGACCTTTAGGGAGGCTTCCTATACCAACAAGGATCAAACGTTGACCAGAATTGTGGAACAAATGGAATTAATCTTAATGAAGACTAAACTAAACACAAACATTTGAACCACCACTTGAAAAAAATACATTCTTGACAATGAATGTTTATCTTTTATTTGTGATTATGAACATAATTCATACTCATGACATAATATTTCTAAAATAGAGAAAAAATATAAAGGAAAGAAAGAGCAACCATAACCTCATCATCAAGAGATATTTACTACAACAATTTGATACATTGCTTTTCTATATATTTTTGGTGCATATTTGTTTGTATACAAGTATACATATATTTTAAAACTTGCTGTGTGTATAGCCAAGCCTTTAAAAATTATTAATATAATTGGTTCAACTGGAACCAACCTCGTTTTCTAAAATCACTAAAGCAGATAATCAAAATATTCTTTGTACTAAACAATTATTTCATTTCAAATCGATCTATTACAGATACCTTTTTCAAATTCTTTAGTATTCTTCTAAATAGTCTCCTTAGTTGTATCATATCATTGTAATTTTAATCATTAAAGGACAGGAGAAATATTCTCCTGTGTGTTTGGTTATTGGAATCTTAATTTTATTCATTAGTTTTAGAAGCTCTTTTTAAAAATTTATTATGAAATCTACTGTTGAAGAAAGTTTTAAATTTGCTCTGAAGAAACTATATTAAATTTGCTGCTGCCAAAATGTTCTAAGATCTCAAACTAATGCAATAAGCCCTCTTATGGAAATAGAACTTAATAGCTATAGTGTGTGATCCATTTCAGCTAAGCCTCTCAGGAGTAGGTGTGGATTCAAGGTTGTTAGTATGATTTGGAGAGCCTTTTAGAATAAAAATATATGAAATTATATTATACTTGGTGAAGGTAATAAAAAGATATTTCCATAAGTACATTGCTAGGGCCCCTCCCAGTGTCTTAAAAAGAGCCTATGCAAGCGAGCAGCCCTGAAGCTTGGAGCTTTCTTCATATTAAATTTGCCTTGACTCAGGAGTTAACATTAGTTTTCATTTCAGAAGGATAGTTACATTTTACAAATTACATTACTGAAAATGGATTTATAGTTTCCTTGGAAAGAAATGATAAGGGCATGGTGGGGAGAGCCAGGGGCTACACTGAGCATTCTGCAGTCAAGACTAAGAGAGGGGTTATGTACCTGAAATTTCAGGTGATGGCCTCATCAGTGACATATTAATAGAGAATGACTGGGAAATGTTCAGAAATCAGAAAAGGCAGTATAAGCAGGTAGTCAAATGAGGGCGAAGATCTGAAGCAGAAACAGAAATTCCCATCTCAGGTATTCAGAAAGTAATCAGAAAGGCCTTTCCCAGGGAGATGCAGGCAATATTGCTCATGGCTGGTGCTTACTCCTGAGATTTGATGGATGGGAAGTCCACCTGGGCTCAAACGATTACAGATGGGGTGCAATAGACCTACAACATAACAATGAACCAGGAATATTCTCAGTTTAGCTGGGCATTCTTGAGTGAGACAACTCCAAATTCTAAATTGCTGAAGAAGCAAAATTTGAAATCAGAAAATCTGGGTCTTAGATCTCCTGCTAGTTCGTAGGAGCTGTGTAATCTTCAGCAAGATTTCAATCTCCCCGAGGTTCAGTTTCCTTATTTGTAAAATAATGACATTAAGTATTTTTCTGATTGTCTATTGATATGTAACAAATCACTCCCAAATTTAGTGGTTTAAATTATAACATGCATGTTTGTCATGACTCTGTAATGTCGGTAGGACTCAGTGGCACAGCTTGTCTCTGTGCTACTGAGAGTTAGCTGGGGTGGCTCAAAGGCTGGGGGTAGGAATCATCATCATTTGCTGAGTTTGCTCACAAGCTTCCCTGGCAGTTGACACTGGCCGTCTGCTGGAACCTCAGAATGTGGCTGGCAGGCCTACACATGGCCTCTCTATGTGACTGCTTGGCTTCCTCCTAGCATGGTGGCTAGTTTCCAAGGGCAAGTATCCCTGGGTGTCCAGGAAAAACCTGTAGCACCTTCATGACGTAGCTTCAGAAGTAGTCATCCAGGTCAGAGTCACAGACTTACTATAATTTAAAAGGAGGGAGCAGAGTCTATGTCTCAGTGGAGGAGTTATAATTCACGTTGTAGGAGGAACATGTGGAAGGTGATATATCCCTGGGGCCATCTTTAGAAAATACAATCCTGCTGCTAAGATAATAATAGCATACTTTTATAAGAGCATTTAATATGTATCAAGTGCTAAGAGATTTATGTACATACATCACCTCATTTAATTTATCACCACAACACTCTGAGGTAGGTACTGTAATTATCATCTCTATTTTCCAGATCAGAAAAATGTAGCATAGGGAGTCTTATTTCACCAATAAGATATTTAAGGGGTGGGGTTGAGATTTGAACCCACGTCTCTAGAGTTTGTGCTTTTAATCCTTCTCAGCAGTTATTTTCAGGATCAAACAAGAACATGTACATAAAAATGCTTTGTGAATTCTAAATTCGCTCTCCAAGTTTAAGTCTTTTTAAAGTTTTAAAAACTTTGGGAAACTTTCACAGAAATATTAATATTTTAGAATTCAGACACACAGTGAATGTGTGTCTGGTTGGCTACAAAATTCACATAATAAATAATATTATAATAGTATTGGTGTTTCCAGAGGTAAAACTTCTGAGAATCTTTTCTTTTTTTTTTAAATTTTTTTATTATACTTTAAGTTCTAGGGTACATGTGCACAACATGCAGGTTTGTTACATATGTATACATGTGCCATGTTGGTGTGCTGGACCCATTAACTTGTCATTTACGTTAGGTATATCTCCTAATGCTATCCTTTCCCCCACCCCCCTCCCCACAATAGGCCCCCGTGTGTGATGTTCCCCTTCCTGTGTCCAAGTGTTCTCATTGTTCAATTCCCACCTATGAGTGAGAACATGCGGTATTTGGTTTTCTGTTCTTGCAATAGTTTGCTGAGAATGATGGTTTCTAGCTGCATCCACGTCCCTACAAAGGACACTGAGAATCTTTTCTTTAAAGGATTGTCTATGATCATTCTGCTCTCTCATCTCAGTATCCTTGGTCATCTCCCGAAAAGTACAGACCACCCCATGCAGTTTCATTATGAAATCAGAGAATGTTAGTTAAAGCTGTAAAAACCCTAAGATTTTACATGGCCCAACTCCCTTTTGTATTTCTAGAGTCTTTAGATGTGGTTGTCAGAAGCTTAAATGACTTTTGAGAATAAATAATGATTTAAATCACTTTTTCTCCCTGATATTTTCCAGTAAATGTAAAATTTCTAGCAGTTTGACTTTAGAGCTTTAAAGAATGACTGACTTACGGTGAAAAATTTCTTTTTAATTTCTTTTGGTGGTTAAATATTTGAACATTTTATTGGAAGTTTTCTTTTTTTTAGCTATTAATATTTAACTAAATAGCAATATGTGTGTAGTACAGGAAGGAGAACAGAATATAACATTCCCATGTTCCTAGAGCTTGCATTATATAGAAGCAGCCTCCAGAAGCAGTGACTGGTTTCAGAGTAGCAGGCGCTTATTATCTAGGATATATGGCCTTCTTCTTGAAGTGTAGTGTTTCATTAAACAAGACAAAGAACTCCCGTGTGTGTATGTGAGTATGTTTGCGGCAGGGAAATCAATTCCAATTACACCGCACACCACCACATTCTTGTCCTACGTGAAGCCTTCTATGAAGAGTTGAGGGCAGGAAAAAGCCAGAACCTCCATGGCAGGTGTTCACTGAACAACTTGGGAAGATGACAAGGATTTGTGGCCTCCGATTCATCTTGAGCTGAACCTCAGGCTGAGTTCTTAGTGAAGCTAGGCTACTCTAAGGCTGCTTGAGATAGAAGGTCGTGATTCCATGGCAACTGCATGTTGGTAAAGGTGCCAAACTCTAGCCTGGGTCTGTTCTGCTTGGTCATTATTAGGATGTCCCTATTGCAGACACTTCTGCAACAGGAAGGGCCCAACTTGATTTCTGAATGTTGTGCCGGTCGGGGCTTCTCTGACTCCCCAGGGAACCCAGGTTATCATCTCGGTATCATGGTTTGTCCTGAGTCTGGACTCCTAAGACTAGAGTCACAGATGTTCAGATTTTTTGTTTTGTTTTTCTATCCAGAACAAAAGTATCACTCAGAGCACCATTTTGCAAACTAGACATTCTTGGTGGTCAGACTATAAGATTTCAGATGTATTGGCTTTAGAAAGGCAATTGTAGGAAAAAATTGCCAGTCGTCAATGCTCAATCCAATGCTTCATTGTATAATTAAGATGATTAGTGTAATTGGAAGTCATGGGGAATTCTACCACCATATAGTTTTAACTCACGCTGCAATGGCTGAAGATCCTGATACTTCACTAAAAATATACTTTTATTCCCACTGTTGTTTTCTGAGGCTCTAGGTTTAGTTTTTTCTTTCTTTCCCTCCCTCCCTCCCTCCCTCCCTCTCTCCCTCCCTTCCTTCCTTCCTTCCTTCCTTCCCTCCTTTGTAAGAAAAAGACAAATAATTTTGTGAAGAATTTTATCAGTCAGTACACTTACGAGTTTTAACAATTGTGTATTTCCTGAAAGTAAATAATGAAAATAAATTTCTTAAGAAAAGTATATGGAGGATGTTAGATAGTTAAGAGAAAGTGAATATTGAACAATTGAGAATTAGCTAACTGGTTTAATTTTATTTATTTTTAAGTTTTAATACTTTTATTTAAAGTGCCATGGTAGGTAAAGCTCAATACTGTGCTAAGTTTTAAAGAAAACTTTGCTATGCTTTTCATTTGCCACAGTGAACTCACCTTTTACTGTAGTTTATTAATAATAAATTTATTCAGTATTTCCAGAAGGTAAAACTCCAGAGAATCTATTTTTGTACTAAAATTTCACTAGTTTCACCAAGAAAAGTCTGAGAAAGGAGACACCTAATTTATGAGAAATACAATATTAGGAAGCATAAGGTTTTACCTGAGTTCAGGCTGTGACATTGCAGTGCAAGAGTGATGCAACTGTGAGGCTAGCTCCCTTCTCAAGTTCCTTCTAACTTCTAGAAGGAGATAAATATATGCACGAAAATTTATCTACCATCATAGGTCTTCAAATTGTTTTATTAAGTAATTCTTTTTAGAGTAGAATTAGCACCATCAGCACTCCTGATGATCACAGATGGAAGTTCTTGCCACTCTTTGAGTCAACCTAATGATAGTAAACGGGGAGATCCAGGTATGTTCTCTTTCCCCCAAGGCCTACCTTTTCTTCCTGGACAAGGTTGCTCCATATTACATAATGTTAAAATATTACATAATGTTTCAGGAGTTAGAAGAATTAAACAATGTCTACTTCTCTAGGTGTTGATTTACTCAGTTAAGACTTAAGCACTAAGAAGGCACACATTTCATTGATTATGTCATTGAGCAGTGGCTGATGATGAATTTGTCTGTACTGTCCTAGAATGTTGTAATTCTGAAGTAGACTGTTAGATTTTTTTATTTGTTATATTTCTCTTTTTGTATAAAATTCTGAGTGATAACCTAGATAGCTATGATTTCTAGGTTGAGAATGGATTGGAGAGGAAAAACAGTAGATGTGGGGAGACTACACTGAAGGATATGGCAATAGTCAAGGAGAGAGCCAATGAAGACTTACATTAAGATAATAATACAGATAGATTCAACATGTCATTAAGAAGTTGATAGATTACAGGTGAGCAAGTGTAAGGAAATACAATGATTTCATCATGAATGGGCGTATGAAATATATCTAAATTAACTTCCATTAAAGACAACTTTTTCATGTATCACATGCACAGGTTGTGTGTGTGGGTGTGTGTGTGTATGTGTGTGTGGTTGTGGGTGTATTTGGAATTGTCCCACATTTTATTGTGTATTCCTCTCCTCTTACTTGTTTTGTTAACTGAAAAGATCTATAATTTACTCCTATTTCAGAATGGGTCCAAGAAACAGACATATGATGAAGGTACAGTTTTGATGCCCTTATTTCCTAATCCATCAGAATCAAGACCTACTTTAAAACCTAGTATAGATTTTTTTTTCCCTGGGGAAGTCTGTCTTATTCTTAACTGGGTATAGATATTCTTACCTCTGGTCTGCACTTCAGCACCCTGTACACAGCTGCAATCATTCCTTTGCAGGTCTCACTCTTCCAGAAACCTATGAGTTTATCTAGTGCATGGGATTTCTTCTATTTGTTTGTCTCTGAAGGCCTAGTTCTGCTTGGCATGTACATGCTGGAAGACATTGAACAACAAAGAGATCATATTGATTCGTAGGATGTAATACTTGTCTTTCTATGTCCTCTGGTGATAGTGCGAAAACTGAAGACTAGAGAGTGGCTTACCAGAGGTTTTTCATTTCTGCTATCATCTCTCTGAAATGAGTCAGAGACATTGGAGGCTGTCATATGGCAGACAGTCATAGAGCTTGGCAAAATGTCCTTGGAAAAGCCAAATCAACAATACCTATGTGGTTCATTAACTTAAAGCTTTTGGAATTGGAAGGAGCCTCAGAGGGGATCTAGTCCTACAACTGACTCACTCTGCACTACAGCATTACAGCCAAATTTGTCTAAAATGCTGGAGTCCTAATTTTGGGCTTCTCAGAAATAATGTCTCTTTTCTTAATTTTTATTGGTGAAAACTAATGATGACTTAATATTAAAACAGAAAATTAGACATTAACATATTCTCATTTTTTGGCTACTAATTAAATTGTGTTTGTACACAAGGATAGGGGAAAATATATGGCATATAGATGAGGGGAGATGACAGGATGATTTCCATTCTGGTTCTTTTGATCGTCTAAGGATGATCAAAGCACCTGGGACCCAATTGTATGTTGAATTGACAAAATCAACCTTTTTTTGCAATCCTGTGCTTTGCAGCCCTCACCTCCTTGGCAACATGAAGCCTCAGCTGCCCGCTGCCTTCAGAAGGATCTGTGGAACCAAAGCATGTTAGAATGTCAGGGCTTTAATGGGTTACCTCTCCTAGGATCATTTTTCTTTTCAGGAGCAAGAGAAAAGTAACATCTTGCTAGTGGTGGAGTATCTTAGGTTAGAAAGGCCTCTAACGTCATTTTCAGTAGCATCATATGTAAGTCTTATCCTCAAAATCCTGGCCTGTGGAGCAGATAAGATGCCCAGTGACATTTACTGGCTTGTATTCTTGGCAATTCATTGACTTGGGCTTGCCCAGTGTTTCACACAGGCACAGTGTGTCACCCCTCCCTGTGGTCTACCCTCTATATATGCCTACTCATATGTCTTGTTCTCCTGCAGCATATTGAATACTACTGTGAGCTCTGGAGTCTCACTGCCTGGGCTGTGTTCCCCTCTCTCCCATTACTGTATGTGGGAACATAAACAACCTTTCTGAGCCTCATTTTTATTGTATGCAAAATGGCATGTTGTGGGTTTCTGAAGACAAAAGGAGATAATGAATATAAAGGGCTTAATTTGGTACCTAACACATAGAGCTCATTAAACGTTACCAAAATAAATAATTACAAACTCTCATATGGTACTGTATTAGTCCATCCTCATGATGCTAACAAAGACATACCCGAGACTAGGTAATTTATAAAGGAAATAAGTTTAATTCATTCAGAGTTCCGGGTGTCTTGGGAGGCCACAGGAAACTTACAATCATGGTGGAAGAGGAAGCAAACATGTCCTTCTTTACATAGCATCAGGAGAGAATAGTGCAGAGCAAAGTGGAGAAAAATCCCTTATAAAACCATCAGATCGCTTGAGCACTCACTCACTATTAAAACAACAGCATGGACCAGGTGCAGTGGCTCAAGCCTGTAATTCCAGCACTTTGGGAGGCTGAGGCCAGCGGATTACAAAGTCAGAGGATTGAGACCATCTTAGCTACCATGGTGAAACCCCGTCTCTACTAAAAATACAAAAAAAAAAAAAAAAAAAAAATTAACCAGGTGTGGTGACAGGCACCTGTAGTCCCAGCTACTTGGGAGGCTGAGGAAGAAGACTGGTGCGAACCCAGTAGTCAGAGTTTGCAGTGAGCCAAGATGGCAGCACTGCATTCCCGCCTGGATGACAGAGCGAGACTGCATCTCAAAAACAAAACGAAACATAAAGAACAGCATAGGGGGAACACCCCCATAATCTAATTACCTCCCATGAGGTCCCCTCCTCAACATATGAGGATTACAATTCAGGATTGAAACTTAAGATGAGATTTGGGTGGGAACACAGAGCCAGACCCTATCAGATACTTACTATATGATAATATTTGCATATATAAAAATTATTTAATTCTTAATGATAACTGTAAGAGGTGGTTACTATTATGCCCATTTTATAGGTGAGGGAGCCAAAGCACAAGGAGATTAACTGACTTACCCAAAGTTTCGTAACTGGGAAATAGTAGGGAGTTAGAATTTGAGCCCAGGACTCTCTGCTGCCAGAGCGCCTGCTTATCACTGTTCTGCAGTGCTCTCTCTCCTATAGATGGATGATATCACTCCAAAAGCATTGGCAAAGCCACTGGAAAACTCCTCTGCACAATCTGAACCCAAGTGAAATGCAGGTCTGATTAAGGCTCTGTGATGCAAAGTGGTGTGGAATGAGCTTTTCCTACCATGATGCCGAAAACCTGGGCTAGACTTACAGACACACAGTAAGAGATGTCGGAGATTACCCAGTGTAACTCCTTTACTTTGCACATAAGGACACTGTAACCCAGGGCAGTGCAGGAACTTGCACACAGTCATAGTTACAATGAGGGAGAACCAACCACTGATTAGGTTTCCAAGGGCTTTTATTTTATTTTTAATTTTCGTGGGTGCATAGTAAGGGTATATATTTATGGAGTACATAAGATATTTCAAAAGAGGCATATAATGCACAGTAATCACATCAGGATAAATGGGATATCCATTACCTTAAGCATTTATCCTTTGTGTTACAAACAATCCAGTTCTACTCTTTAAGTTATTTTAAAATGTACAATTAAATTATTATTAACTATAATCACCTTGTTGTCAAATACTGGATCACATTCATTCTTTCTATTTTTGTACCCATTAACCATCCCCACTTTCCCCTCATCCCCCATCTACCCTACCCAGCCTCTGGAAGCCACCCTTCTACTCACTGTCTCTAAGAGTTCAATTATTTGAATTTTAGCTTCCACAAATAAGTGACAACATGCAAAGCTTGTCTTTCTGTGCTTGGCTTGTTTCACTTAAGATAATGACCTCCAGTTCCATTCATGTTGTTGGAAATGAGAATATCTCATTCTTGTTATGGCTGAATAGTACTCCATTGTGTACATATACCACATTTTCTCTATCCATTTGTCTGTTGATAGAGACTTGGGTTGCTTGCAAATATTGGCTGTGGTGAATAGTACTGAAATAAACATAGCAGTGCAGATATCTCTTCAATATACTGTTTTCTTTACTTGGGGGGCTATACCTAGAAGTGGGATTGCAAGAATATATGGTAGCTCAGTTTTTAGTTTTTTGAGGAGCCTTCAAACTATTCTCCATAGTGATTGTACTAATTTACATTCCCATCAACAGTGTATGAGGGTTCCCTTTCCTTCACATCCTCAGCAGCATTTGTTATTGCTTGTTTTTTGGAAAAAGCCATTTCAACTGGGGTGAGATCTCCTTGTAGTTTCGACTTGTGTTTCTCTGATAACCAGTGATGAGCAACTTTTCATGTACCTGTTTACTATTTGTATGTCTTCTTTTGAGAACTGTCTATTCAGATCTTTTGCTAATTTTTTAAAATGACTCTTACTTTTTTTTCCTGCAGAGATGTATAAGCTCCATATATATTATGGTGATTAATCTCTTGTCAGATGGGTAGTTTGCAAATAGAGCTAATAAAGAAATTCAGTAAAGTTGCAGGATACCAAATCAATATTTAAAAAATTAGTACTATTTATATATGCCAATAGCAAATAATCTCTCATTGTGTGGGTTGTCTCTCCACTTTGTTGATTGTTTCCTTTGTTGTGCAGAAGCTTTTTTGTTTGTTTGTTTGTTTTGAGACACAGCCTTGCTGTGTCGGCCAGGCTGAAATGCAGTGGCACGATCTCAGCTCACTGCAATCTCCACCTCCTGGGTTCAAGCGATTCTCCTGCCTCAGTCTCCCGAGTAGCTAGGATTAGAGGCATGCATCACCACCCTGGCTAATTTTTGTATTTTTAGTAGAGACGGGGTTTCACGATGTTGGCCAGGCTGGTCTCAAACTCCTGACCTCAGGTGATCCACCCGCCTCTGCCTCCCAAAGTGCTGAGATTACAAGGCTTGAGCTGCAGAAGCTTTTTAACTTGATGTGATCTCATTTGTCCATTTTTGCTTTGGTTGCCTATTCTTTTGGAGTATACTGAAGCAACCTTTGTCCACTCCAATATCCTGGAGAGTTTCCTTGATGTTTTCTTTTAGTAGCTTCATAGCTTGAGGTCTTAGATTTAAGTCTTTGGTCTATTTTGGTTTGATTATTTTACATGGCACACAGGGGTCTAGTTTCATTCTTCTGCATATGGATATCCAGTTTTCCTGATGCCATTTATTGAAGAGCCTGTCCATTCCTCCATTGTATGGTCTTGGCATCTTTGTCAAAAATAAGTTCATTGTAGATATGTGGATTTGTTTCTGCATTCTCTATTCTGTTCCATTATTCTATGTGTCTGTTTTTATGCTGGTACAATGCTGTTTTGATTACTGTATTCTGTAGTGTATTTTGAAGTCAGGTAATGTTATTTCTCAATTTTTTTTTCCCTCAGGATAGCTTTGGCTATTCTGGGTCTTGTGCGGTTCCATAAGCATTGTAGGATTGTGTTTTCCATTTTTGTGAAGAATATTGTTGGTATTTTGATATGGCTCACATTGAATTTATAGATTGTTTTGGGTATACGAACATTTAAACAACACTTATTCTTCCAATTCATAAACATAAAATATTTTTCCATTTTTTTGTGTCCTCAATTTATTTAATCAGTGTTTTATAATTTTCATTGGACAAACTTTTTGCTTCTTCAGTTAAGTTAATGCCTAGGTATTTCATTTCATTTGTGACTACTCTAAATGGGATTAGTTTTTATTTCTTTTTCAGATTTTTACTGTTGGCATATGTAAATGGTACTAATTTTTTCAATATTGATTTTGTATCCTGCAACTTTACTGAATTTCTTTACCGGTTTTAACAGTATTTTGAGGAAGTCTTTAGGCTTTTTCAAATATAGAATTGTATCATCTGCAAACAAGGATAATTTGACTTCTTCCTTCTCAATTTGGATGCCCTTTATATCTTTCTCTTGTCTGATTGTTGTAGCTAGGAGTTTCAGTACTATGTTAAATAACAGTGCTGCAAGTGAGCATCTGTGTTGTGTTCTAAATCTTAGGGGAAAAGCTTTCAGTTTTTCCCCGTCAGTATGATACTAGATGTGCTATGTGGTTGCATATGGTTTTTTGTTTGTTTGCTTGTTTTTGTTTGTTTATTTTTTTGAGACAGAGTCTCGCTCCATCGCCCAGGCTGGAGTGCCGTGGCGCGATCTCCGCTCACTGCAAGCTCCGCCTCCTGGGTTCACTCAATTCTCCTGCCTCAGCCTCCCGAGTAGCTGGGACTACAGGGGCATGCCACCATGCCCGGCTAATTTTTTGTATTTTTTAGTAGAGACGGGGTTTCACCATGTTAACCAGGATGGTCTCAATCTCCTGACCTCATGATCCGCGCTTCTCGGCCTCCCAAAGTGCTGGAATTACAGGCGTGAGCCACCGCGCCTGGCTGCATATGGTTTTTATTATATAGATATGTGGTCCTAATATACCCAGTTTTTGAGATTTTTATTTTATTATGAAGGGATGTTGAATTTCATCAAATGCTTTTTCAGCATCAAGGGAAGTGTTCCCTCTTCTATTTTTTTTTTTTTTTGGGATTAGTTTGAGTAGGATGGGTATTAGTTATTTAAGTGTTTGGTAAAATAAAGCCATCAACTCCCCGGCTTTAGTTTTCTGGGAAATGTTTTATTACAATTTTGACCATACTTGTTATTGGCCTGTTCAGGTTTGGGATTTCTTCCTGGTTCAATCTTGGTAGGTTGTATGTGTCTAGGAATGTATTCATTTCTTCTAGGCTGTCCAATTATTGGCATATAGTTGCTTACAGTACCTCCTAATGATTCTTTTTAATCTCTGATTTTATTTGAGTCTTATCTCCTTTCTTTTTAGTATGTCTAACAGTTTGTCTTTTTTCAAAAAACTAACTTTTTATTTTATTGATCCTTTTTATTGTTTCCTTTGTTTTAATTTCATTTATTTTTGCTCTGATCTTTATTATTTTCTTCTACTAATTTGCAGTTTGATTTGCTTTTGTTTTCTAGTTCTTTAAGATGCATACTTAGGTTGTTTATTTGAAGTGTTTCTTGTTTTTGTTTTTTTTTAATGTAGACATTTACAGTGCTAAAGTTTCCTCTTAATACTGCTTTTGTTGTATCCTATAGGTTTTGGTATGTTGTGTTTCCACTATCATTTGTTTCGAGAAAATTTTCAATTTTCTTCTTAATTTCTTTATCGACCCACTGGTCATTCAGGAGCATACTGTTTAGTTTCCATTTTACATAGTTTTCAAAATTCCTCTTAAGTTCTAGTTTTATTTTATTATGGTCAAAGAAGATACTTGATACAATTACAATTTTTTTGAATTATTTAAGATTTGTTTTGTGGCCTAACATGTGGTCTATCCTTGAGAATTATCCATGTGCTGAGAAGAATATGCATTCTGGAGCCATTGGATAAAACGTTCTGTAAATATCTATTACGTCCATTTGATCTATAGTAAAGATTAGGTCCGATGTGTCTGTGTTGATTTTCTGTATGGATGATCTGTCAAATGCTGAAAGCACAGGGTTGAAGTCTCTAGTTATTATTGTACTGGAATCAATCTCTCTCTTTAGCTCTAATAACATTTGCTTTACATATCTGAGTGCTCCAGTGTTGGGTCCATATATAATTACAATTGTTATATGCTCTTGGTGAATTGACCACTTTATTACTATATAATGATCCTTGTCTCTTTTTATAGTTTTTGTCTTGAAATCTATTTTGTCTGATATATCTATTTCTGCTCTTTTATGTCTTTCATTTGCATGCAATATCATTTTTCATCCCTTTATTTTTAGTCTGTGTGTGTCTTTATGGGTGAAATGTATTTCTCATAGGCAATAGATCATTGGGTCTGATTTATTTTAATCCTTTCAATCATTTCATATCTTTTGATTGGAGTGTTTAGTCGACTTAACATTCAATGTTATTATTGCTAATTAAAAACCTACTCCTGCCATTTTGTTACTTGTTTTCTGGTTGCTTTGTTCCCTCCCCTCCCCTCCTATCCCCTCCCTTCACCCCCTCTCCCCTTCCCTTCCATTCCCTTCTTTCCTCTCCTCTCCTCTCCTCCTTTCTTTCTTTCTTTCTTTCTTCTTTCTTTCTTTTCTTTCCTTCTTTCTCTTTCTCCTTCCTTCCTTCCTTCCTTCCTTCCTTCCTTCCTTCCTTCCTTCCTTCCTTCCTTCCTTCCTTCTTTCCTTCCTGTCTACCTTTTAGTGAAGGTGATTTTTCTCTGGTGGTATATTTTAATTTCTTGCTTTTTATTTTTTGTATCTGTATTATTATTATTATTACTATTATTTTTGAGACAGAGTCTCACACTGTTGCCCAGGCTGGAGTGCAGTGCATGATCTCAACTCACTGCAACCTCTGCCACCTGGGCTCAAGTGGTTCTTGTACCTTAGCCACCCAAGTAGCTGGAATTACAGGCATGCACCACCATACCTGGCTAATTTTTGTGTTGTTACTAGAGATGGGGTTTCCCCATGATTGCCAGGCTAGTCTTGAACTCATGGCTTCACGTGATCTACCCAACTCAGCCTCCCAAAATGCTGGGATTATAGGCATGAACCACTACACCCAGCCTGTTATATGTTTTTTGATTTGAGGTTACCATGAGGCTTCCAAATAATATCTTGTAACCCATTATTTTAAACTGATGAAAACTTAACACTGATTGCATAAATACATTAACTAGCAAACAAGAGAAAGCTAATAAAAACTCTACACTTCAACTTTTGTCTGCTTTTTACCTTTTCGTTGAAAAAAGTTTTAAACTTCTTTTTAACAGAAATTTAAAACCTTTTTGACTTTTTGTTGTTTCTATTTATATCTTATTGTATCATTTATGTTTTGAAAAGTTGTAGTTATTAATTTTGATTAGTTCATCTTTTAGTCTTTCTAGCTAAGACATGAGTAGTTTACACACCACCATTACATTGCTACAATATTCTATGTTTTTCTGTGTACCTGCTAGTAGGTACACTAGCAGGTACCTACTAGTGAGCTTTGTACCTTCAGATGATTTTTTATTACTCATTAATTTTGTTTTCTTTCAGATTGAAAGACTCCCTTTAGCATTGCTTGTAGGACATGTCTGGTGTTGATGAAATCTCTCAGCTTATGTTTGTCTAAGAAAGTTTTTATTTTTTCTTCATGTGTGAAGGATATGTTCACTGAATATATTATTATTCCAGAGTAAAATATTTTTTTCATCCTGCACTTTAAATATGTCATGACACTCTTTCCTGGCTTGTAATGTTTCCACTGAAAAGTCTGCTGCCAGACATATTTGGAACTCCATTGTATGTTATTTTGTTTTTTTGTTTTCTCCTCTCGCTGCTTTTAAGACTTTTTTTTTTTTGTCCTTGACCTTTGGGAATTTGATTATTAAATCCCTTGAAGTAGTCTTCTTTGGGTTAAATCTGCTTGGTGTTCTATAACTTTCTTGGGCTTGAATGTTAATATCTTTCTCTCAGTTTGGGAAGTTCTCTGATATTATCCCTGTGAATAAACTTTCTACCCCTATCTCTTTCTCCATCTCCTCTTTAAGGCCAAAAACTCTTAGATTTGTCTTTTGGAAACTATTTTCTAGATCTTCTAGGCATGGTTCATTGTTTTTTATTTGTTTGTCTCCTCTGACCATGTGTTTTCAAATAATCTGTCTTCAAGCTAATAAATTCTTTCCTCTGCTTGATCAGTTCTGCTATTAAGAGACTCTGATGCATTCTTTGGCATGTCAATCGCAGTTTTCAACTCGAATTTCTGCTTGATACTTTTTAATTATTTCAATCAGTTTGTTAAATTTGTCTGATAGGATTTTGAATTTCTACTCTATGTTACCCTGAATTGCATTGAATTTCCTCAAAACAGCTCTTTAACAGCTCTTTAGTCAGCAGATAATGAATCCTCCAGGACTGGGTCTTTACCTTCAAGGCAATGGTTTCTCCAAGGACTTCTAAATGCCCTACCTTGACTGCAAGAGGTCCTCATGTTCTTTGAATTAAAGGAAACTTTTCCTCCATACCCTAATTTCCTTTTGACCCTGGGTAAAATCTATTTTGACTTAGCTAAATGCTATTTTCTACTGATGATGTAAAATATATATAAAACATGGGGTTAAATAGTAGGACACTGAGAGCTTAGTAATAGGGTTTAATTGATTCCACTGAGCTTAAGGTGGCTACAAGCAGCTACTTGGAGGGATAACAGAACAGCTGGATCCTGATGAATGTCAGTCCAATGATGCTGGGCAGTATGTCTTTCTGTTAGTTCAGGTTCACCTAATGAGCTTGTTCTGGAAGTGGCCTTGTTTTATCACATGTTGGCTGTTTCTGCAGGGCAGTACCTTGTTCCCTGTTTTTCAGTGACTGCATACCTAAAAATGAATATTGGCAAAAATGAATCTGCAGGCAAGATACATTTTAAGTGGTTGCACAACAAATGCTTTCTCCTCCCCTACAGTAATACATTTGTAAAATAAATCAGATTGGGAAAGAAAAAAGCTGTTGAAAAAAATCTGCTAAGCAGGTGCTTACTTTGAATACTGAGAATATGAAAAATGTTTTGACATGAGGCTACAGATTATGAAAGAGTGCTGATTCATATTGCTCTAGAATCACCAAATGCTTATGCTATAGGAAACCTTAGAGATTTCCTAGTACAAAACCTGTATTTTGTACATGAATAAAGAAGACAGAATGATACCCAGCTCAAGGTCATAACTAGTTAGAGGCAATCAAGACTCCTGGTTCTCATTCTGAAAATTTTATTGTGAAATTTCATATTGTATTAGCCTACTTGGGCTACCATGACAAAATTATTACAGACTAGGAGGCTTAAACCATAGATATATATTTTCTCACTGTTATGGAGCCTGGGGAGTCCAAGATCAAGTTTCCAGCAAATCTGGTGTCTGGTGAGAGCTCTCTTCCTGGCTTGCAGATGGGTACCACTTGCTGTGCCCTCATAGGTTCTCACATACTTGGTTTCTGCACATAAAGAGTGTGAGCCCTTTGGTGCCTCTTCTTAGAAGGCTTCTAATCTTATTGGATCAGGGCACCACCCTTATGACATTATTTAACCTTAATTACCTCTTTTTAGGCCCAGTCTCTAAATACAGCTACATTGGGGTTTAAAACTTCAACATGTACATTTTGTCTCGTTCTGTCACCCAGGCTGTAGTGCAGGGGCGTGATCTCTGCTCACTGCAAGCTCCACCTCCCAGGTTCACGCCATTCTTCTGCCTCAACCTCCCGAGTAGCTGGGACTACAGGCGCCTGCCACTACTCCAGGCTAAATAATTCTGTATTTTCAGTAGAGACGGAGTCTCACCGTGTTAGCCAAGAAGATATCGATCTCCTGACCTCGTGATCTGCCCACCTCAGACTCCCAAAGTGCTGGAATTACAGGTGTGAGCCACCACACCCGACCTACTGTTGTATTTTGAAACTAGATAACCTGCTTTGATTTCGCATGTTCTCAGATGAAATTCTAGACTTTGGACTTTTGAGTTGGTGTTGGAATGAATTAAGACTTTGGGTTGATGGGACTGGAGTGAAGGTATTTGTGAAGGACCTGAGTTTTGGGGACCATGGTGGAATGTTGTTATATGAACATCCCCTCTGAAACTATGTTGAAACTTAATCCCCAATGTGGCAGTATTGAGAAGTAGAGCCTTTAAGAGGTGATTGGATTAAGAGGGTCTGCCCTCATGAATAGATTAAACCTGCCCCCATGAATAGATTAAGCCTGAGCCAGCATTTTAGCACATGAGGACATGCAAATTACTTACCATGTGATGCCCTGTGCCAACTTTGGGACACTGGAGTGCTGTACATGAGTCCACCAGTAAGGAGACTCTCACAAGATGCTCACCATAGACCTTGGACTTCTCAGACTCCATACTTTAAGAAATAAGTTCCTTTTCTCTATAATCTACCCAGTTTCTGGTATTATTTTATAAGCAACAGAAAACAGAGTAATACAGTCTTCATATTTGACCCTTCATTGTTACCACATGGCTGCTACACCTCCAGGCTCAAGTCCATTTCCTGGCTAAAAAAAGAAGAGACAAAAGGCTTAAGAAGCAGACCATCTGCCATCTGACTTTTTCAAAAATTTCCCAGAAGTTTCAATTGACAACTTCTGCTTAAATCTCATTGCCCGGAACTGGGTCACTTTGCTTCTCCGGCTACAAGGGCATCTGGGCAGGTAGGTGTTTTTGGCTATGCCCAGTCACTCCAAACAAAAGTGGGTATTTTTTTTGTTAAAGAAGAACAGGGGAATAGATAATGTATAGAAAACTACCAGAGTCTGAAACATAGAAAGTGTTGTAGGTAAGTAATTAAGAGCCATAGGCTTTAGAGTCAGGCACATCTGAATTCAAATCCCAGCTCTGACAGTATTTGGACAAGTTACTTAAGTTCTCTAGTCCTCAGTTTCCTCTGTAAATGGAGAGAATTATGATAAATAAGGCGACAAAGTTGTGGTAAAGATGAAAGATAATAAGTAAGACGTAAGGTCTCCATAAATGCTAGTGTTCACGTTACACCACCGTTTTAGAATCACAAGGCATTTGTGTTTCTTATCCTCCATGGACAAAGTCATACTTTAATTTCTTTTAACTTCAGTGAGACAGAATATTCAGAATACCAAGACACAGAAGCTGGAAAAACAGGTCTTATTCAGCATTATTTCTTATTAAAAATAATTATTCTCTCTGCTTCTAGCCCTTTGCCTAAAGGGAAGTCCTCCATGAGACAGCCATCTTATCCTCAAGCTGAAGTGCTTCCTTGTGTTGGAAAAGAAGTGACTAGGCCTGCAGCCTAGCCCTTGTAGGAAATTTACATCAAACAGAGAGGGTGTCCTGAGTCCTGTATATTTTTTCTTAAGGCAGAGGCTCAGTAGATCAATAAATCTACATCTCCCAAGCTCAGTATCATTGAGTCTTTAACTTAAAAAAAGAAAGAAAGAAAAAGAAAAAAAAGACACAAATTGCTTTTTTAGTAAATTAGGGCTCTATCAGATTTCAGGATTTCTATCAAGAAATCTGTATGTATTACACATGGTCTTTTAATCTAAGAATGTAGATATCACAGAAAGTGGCATATAGCCTATGGTCAACTTTACTCAAGGGCAGTCAGTACAACATTAGGATTTCTTATTTCCTTCAGGAAGAAAAATTGTTATGTAGGCATTATAAGTGGTTCAATTCCCTTCTGGAAAAATTTCCCAAATATCCTGTAATAGCTGTGCTTGGCATGGCATTCAGTTTTCATCCCTATGTATTTTTATTTCAAACTTGTTTATATTAACAAACTAATACCTGATTATTATAGATAACTTAGAAACCAAAAATATTAAAAATATAAAAACACAATTACATATAATTCTGTCATCTAAATAAAACTATTGTTAACATTTTTATGTTTGTTCTTCTCTATATATGTAAAGGTATTGATATTTTTTAAAAAAATTGGATTTATATTTACATTCTATTTTAAACCATGTTGACACTTAAAAATATGACATAAATATTTTCCCTGATATTAAATACAATTTTATATCATCTTTGAAAATGGTTGCATGCATTATTTTTATAAATACATACCAACTTCCTATTGTTGGACACAAATTGCTTTCTGTTTTTGTTATTATTTCCAGCGTGTGCTGTGATAATTTTTATGATGGAAACTTGGTGGATAATGAAATTATTTTCTGAGTCAAAGGATATGAACATAATTTAACATACTTCATAGCATTGATATTAATATTGCCAAATTTTACCAAAAAGATGAGAAAAATTTATTACACCATTAACAGCAACTCTTGCCAATGCTGGTTATTATCATTAACAAACACATATATAGTTCTTTTGTGTGTGTGCGTGTGTGTGTGTATAATTTGGAGGTATGTTTTCTGAACTTGTTGTTGCTATATACAACCTACCTGCTTTTGATTATATACCAGTACCACATAGGTAAGGATAGCAGACAAGTGAGATAGAATTGCTTCTGTGAACCTGTTTCTTGCACATGGGAACCACAGTGGGAAATGCTGTTTTTTTTTTTTTTCCCAAGAATGATGATCTCCTTTTGTATTTTTATACCACTTAGATTTTGCCTTCTCTTAACTTCTTTCTCCATTCATAAATAGCTAACTGAAGTTAGAGAATCAATGATGTGGGTCATTGTATGAAGCTCTAAAATGGATACAATGAGGCATGAGTGTTTGTAACTTAAAGAAGACTTAATGACAGAGGCTGGACATAGATAAATGTAGACTTGCAATGCATTTATTAAACCTAAACACTAGAAGCCCCAAAATAAAAAAGAGAAGGACTTTCTTTGTGCAAGTGTGGCAGAAAAACTATAGGGACAACCTGGACACAAGGTGACTATGAGTGGACAGTGAAGCACTGCAGTAAAGAAACTATCACGAGCTTGGGTTTTATAAATAGGAACATGGGCATAAAGCTAAAGCTGTTGGGTCAATGCTAAAGCCTTATGTCCACTTTTAGATTCTACAGCTGTAGAAAGACATGGAGAATATTCCCTGCACTTTTCTTTGTTCTGGGAAATTTAAAGTCATTATCACATATAATTTGATAATCATGATGAGTTTTTTTTTTTTATTATTATACTTTAAGTTCTAGGGTACATGTGCACAACATGCAGGTTTGTCACATATGTATGCATTGCCATGTTGGTGTGCTGCACCCATTGACTCGTCATTTACATTAGGTATATCTCCTAATGCTATCCCTCCCCCCACCCCCTCCCCAAAATAGGACCCAGTGTGTGATGCTCCCCTTCCTGTGTCCAAGTGTTCTCATTGTTCAAGTCCCACCTATGAGTGAGAACATGCAGTATTTGGTTTTCTGTTCTTGTGATAGTTTGCTAAGAATGATGGTTTCCAGCTGCATCAATGTCCCTACAAAGAACATGAACGCATCCTTTTTTATGGCTGCATTCCGTGGTGTATATGTGCCACATTTTCTTAATCCAATCTGTCACTGATGGACATTTGGGTTGATTCCAAGTCTTTGCTATTGTAAATAGTGCTGCAATAAGCATACATATGCATGTGTCTTTATAGCAGCATGACTTATAATCCTTTGGGTATATCCCCAGTAATGGGATGGCTGGGTCAAATGGTATTTCTAATTCTAGATCCTTGAGGAATCACTACACTGTTTTTCACAATGGTTGAACTAGTTTACAGTCCCACCAACAGTGTAAAAGTGTTCCTATTTCTCCACATCCTCTCCAGCACCTGTTGTTTCCTGATTTTTTAATGATTGCCATTCTAACTAGTGTGAGATGGTATCTCATTATGGTTTTGATTTGCATTTCCCTAATGGTGAGTGATGATGAGCATTTTTTCATGTGTCTGTTGGCTGTATGAATGTCTTCTTTTGAGAGTGTCTGTTCATATCCTTTGCCCACTTTTTGATGGGGTTGTTTGTTTTTGTCTTGTAAATTTGATTGAGTTCTTTATAGATTCTGGATATCAGTCCTTTGTCAGATGAGTAGATTGCAAAAATTTTCTCCCATTCTATGGGTTGTCTGTTCATCTGATGGTAGTTTCTTTTGCTGTGCAGAAGTTCTTTAGTTTAATTAGATCCTATTTGTCAATTTTGGCTTTTGTTGCCATTGCTTTTTGGTTTTAGACATGAAGTCCTTGCCCATGCCTTTGTCCTGAATGGTATTACCAGGTTTTCTTCTAGGGTTTTTATGGTTTTAGGTCTAACATTTAGACCTAAATGTTATTAGACCTCTAATCCATCTTGAATTAATTTTCGTATAAGGAGTAAGGAAAGGACCCAGTTTCAGCTTTCTACTTATGGCTAGCCAATTTTCCCAGCACCATTTATTAAATAGGGAATACTTTCCCTATTTCTTGTTTCGCTCAGGTTTGTCAAAGATCAGATGGCTATAGATGTGTGGTATTATTTCTGAGGGCTCTGTTCTGTTCCATTGGTCTATATCTCTGTTTTGGTATCAGTACCATGCTGTTTTGGTTACTGTAGCCTTGTAGTATAGTTTGAAGTCTGGTAACGTGATGCCTCCAGCTTTGTTCTTTTGGCTTAGGATTGTCTTGGCAATGCAGGGTCTTTTTTGGTTCCATATTAACTTTAAAGCAGTGCTTTTCCAATTCTGTGAAGAAAGTCATTGGTAGCTTAATGGGGATGGCATTGAATCTATACATTACCTTGGGCAGTATGGCCATTTCACGATATTGATTCTTCCTATCCATGAGCATGGTATCTTCTTCCATTTGTTTGTGTCCTCTTTTATTTCACTGAGCAGTGGTTTGTAGTTCTCCTTGAAGAGGTCCTTTACATCCCTTGTAAGTTGGATTCCTAGGTATTGTATTCTCTTTGAAGCTATTGTGAATGGGAGTTCATTCATGATTTGGCTCTCTGTTTGTCTGCAACCTGCTACTGAATGACTACTGGGTACATAACGAAATTAAGGCAGAAATAAAGATGTTCTTTGAAACCAATAAGAACAAAGATACAACATACCAGAATCTCTGGGACACATTTAAAGCAGTGTGTAGAGGGAAATTTATAGCACTAAATGCCCACAACAGAAAGCAGGAAAGATCTAAAATTGACACCCTAACGTCACAATTAAAAGAACTAGAGAAGCAAGAACAAACACTTTCAAAAGCTAGCAGAAGGCAAGAAATAACTAAGATCAGAGCAGAACTGAAGGAGATAGAGACACAAAAAACCCTCCAAAAAAATCAATGAATCCAGGAGCTGTTTTTTTGAAAAGATCAACAAAATTGATAGACCACTAGCAAGACTAATAAAGAAGAAAAGAGAGAAGAATCAAATAGACACAATAAAAAATGATAAAGGGGATATCACCACCGACCCCACAGAAATACAAACTACCATCAGAGAATACTATAAACGCCTCTGCGCAAATAAACTAGAAAACCTAGAAGAAATGGATAATTTCCTGGACACTTACACTCTCCCAAGACTAAACCAGGAAGAAGTTGAGTCCCTGAATAGACCAAATAGCAGGCTCTGAAATTGAGGCAATAATTAATAGTCTAGCAACCAAACACAGTCCAGGACCAGACGGATTCACAGCCAAATTCTACCGGAGGAGTTGGTACCATTCCTTCTGAAACTATTCGAATCAATAGAAAAAGAGGGAATCTTCCCTAACTCATTTTATGAGGCCAACATCATCCTGATACCAAAGCCTGACAGAGATGCAACAAAAAAAGATAATTTTAGACCAATATCCCTGATGAACATCGATGCAAAAATCCTCAATAAAATGCTGGCAAACCGAATCCAGCAGCACATCAAAAAGCGTATCCACCATGATCAAGTGGGCTTCATCCCTGGGATGCAAGGCTGGTTCAATATATGCAAATCAATAAACGTAATCCAGCATATAAACAGAACCAAAGACTACAACCACATGATTATCTCAATAGATGCAGAAAAGGCCTTTGACAAAATTCAACAGCCCTTCATGTTAAAAACTTTCAATAAATTCAGTATTGATGGAACGTATCTCAAAATAATAAGAGCTATTTATGACAAACCCACAGCCAATATCATACTGAATGGTCAAAAGTGGAATCATTCGTTTTGAAAACTGGCACAAGACAGGGATGCTGTCTTACCACTCTTATTCAACATAGTGTTGGAAGTTCTGGCTAGGGCAATCAGGCAAGAGAAAGAAAGAAAGAGTATTCAGTTAGGAAAAGAAGTCAAATTGTCCCTGTTTGCAGATTACATGATTGTATATTTAGAAAACCCCATTGTCTCAGCCCAAAATCTCCTTAAGCTGATAAGGAACTTCAGCAAGGTCTCAGGATACAAAATTAATGTGCAAAAATCACAAGCATTCTTATACACCATGATGAGTTTTTCAGATATGCATTATTACCTCCATTTTACACAAAAGGGACCAAAAGTTAGAGAAGAAAATACTTTAGGGTTATCCAGGTGTTTATTGAGGATGCAGGATTCAAACCAGATTGATTTGCCTTCAGGTCTCATCCTCTCAATCATTTAGCTGTAAGGCACGATGGGAACACGATGCTGAGAACACAGTGAAACAAGAGGACAAAGATTACTTGGCCTCTATCTTATTACCTAAAGAAAACACCCAATTAGTAGTAAATCTCCTTCTTCTACTTGGGGGTGCTATACTTGTGCCTGCCAAAGTGGGAACAGAGGTGAGGCTAGAAAATTGCTTGTAAGATTCTCTTGTTCTCTTTGATTGCCCTGTGTGAGTCAGTTCCTTCACTGACCTTGAATAAATTTCCTTACATGCCACCACCTGGGAACACCAGGACAGGTGATGATTCACTCACCTCTGACTGACCAAACCCATCATGCTGACTGTGTTAGAGGACTCAGCAGATGTTTGGATGGAGCCAGGAAACCCATAACATTTTCTAGGTGTTAAGTGGCAGAGCAGAACCAAACAAATTCGAAGGCTACCAGGAAAAGTGAAAGTAATAGGGGTTGTTTCTCTGCTGGGAGAAGAGAAATCTGAATTATGATTTCGAGAAGGACCACCTCCCCTCTCCCTAAAAATGAATTTAAACCAGCTGACATCTGTTTGCACTGAGAATAAAGAGGAAACAAACAAATTTAGATTTTATCATAAGAAATTCAGTTAACAAAGAAGAATTTCCTAATAGTTATAGATGTTGAGTATTATAATAGTTTTCCAGAAGGTGCTGTGAAATCAATTTTATCCACAAAAATTATTATTTTTGTTTTACATTTTAATATTTATTTTTAAAATTTTTTATTTTTATTTTTGGATACATAATAGTTGCCCATATTTATGGAGTACATGTGATATTTTGACACAGTCGTACAATGTGTAGTGTTCAAATCTGAGTACTTGGGATATTCATCACTTCAACCATTGATCATTTCTTTGTTAGGAAGATTCCAATTTTACTCTTCTAGTTATTTTGAAATATACAATAACTTTTGTTAACTACAGTCACCCTATGGTGCTACTAAATAGTAGATATTCATTTTATCTAACTGTATTTTTGTGTTTGTTAACCAAACCCTCTGTATCTTCTCTCCCTACTACCACTCCCAACTTCTTGTCACCATCCTTCTACTCTATCTCCATGAGATTTAACTTTTAGCTCCCACAAATGAGTGAGAATATGTAATACTTGTTTTTGCATTCCTGGCTTATTTCAGTTAGCATAATGTCCTCCAGTTCAATCCATGTTGTTGCAAATGACAGGTTTCACTTTTTAATGGCTGAATAATATTCCTATGTATGTGTGCTGAATAATATTCCTGTATAAACAAACGCACACACACACATGCACACTACATTTTCTCTATCCATTCATCCCAGTGAAATTATACTTCAAATATGAAGGACAAATAAAGACTTTCCCAGAAATATTTTTTAAATGGGACATTCTCTTGTTTGTCCAAGATGTCCTAGGAGGCAAAGTAGTTGGTTGACAGGCAAATGACAGGGAATTATCTGTGACCTAAGAGTCCAGATCAGGAATGGATTCACCATCACAGGAGAATGAGAGAGACTATGTGGAATAACCCAGGAATTGAGAGTGTCTAGAGTATAAGATGGCGGATTCTCCAAAGTGAAACCATTTCTTTTTTAGTGAAAGTGTACAAACAAATAGCTACATATTTTCTCTACATGAATGTTTCTCCTGGTGTAACTGATGTGTAAATATGCAAGAACGAACAGTGTTGAATTAAGTTGTTTGACCAAGAAAGTATTTGAAGATGCAGTAACAGGATTTGAACTAAGTGCTACATGATGTCTGAAATGTTACTTGAGCCACCAAATGGAGCTCAGATTGTTTCTTGAATATATCCTCAATATTTTAGGAGTGGAAAAAAATCAATATAAGGCCTAGTTTTCAGTGCCTACTTTTTTTGCCATGATGGTAGTTCATAGAGGTGATTATGAAATGCAACACAATCTATTTCATGGCTCAATGAAACTTAGCCACCAAGTTACTATAAATCAATTTTTATGAATAAATTTCTGCTTTTCCAGTTGGATAATTGTTGTCTGACTTTTCAAAATCATACATAGTTTAGAGAACTCAGAGTTGTACCATCTCTCCTGAGATCCCATTTTACCCCCATTTTCAGTGCCTATCTTAACTTTACCTAGTATAAACAATAATATCCACTTCTATTATTTAAAAGCACTTTCATGATTATTCAAATAATAGGGTTTCTTTGTAAGCTCCATGTGTTCTCCTTCATAAATATCTCATCAGTTCTGTTTAGAAGTTAGTTTTAGAGCATATCTGATGTAACCTACACTCTGAAAATACTGTTGTCACATAACTAAGATAAAATGAAGATTTTTCAGCATATTAAATTGTATATGTTATGGACTTTGTCAGACGCTGCTCTTCCCTTTCTCTCGTACTCTCTAGGTTTTAGGCAGGATCTAAACAGTGATAAAGTCTGTTATCAAATCTTCTACAATGCAGCAACATATAGCACATTACCATGTTGCAATCTTGTAAGGGTATGCCAGAGGCCTCAATAAAGATCTTAAGACAGAGTGTCATTCTGTAAATCATGAAGGTTCACTTCTGCTCCGTCCTCTCTACTTACTGACTCTAAAAATACCTTCTATGGATTCACATTCACTCCCATTCACCCTGAATGCCAATGCCTTGCTTGGCATTAAGCCCATTTTCCTTCTCACTTTTCTGAAGAAGTGTTCTCTGATTATCTCTGCTCTCCCATCCTAAAATCTAGGATGACGGTATTTTTTATTTTTCATGTAGCATATATGTCTCAGTACCGCTGCTATATTTTGTGTGCTTGTGTCATGCCTTCACACCTATACTGTAAGTCCATGGAGGAAGCAGTACAAAATGGTGGTTATGAGCAAGAATTTTCAAGTTAAGATCCTAGATCCACCACCATGTCCCTTTGGGCAAGTTACTTAACTTAGTTGAGCTTCCGCACTCTCACTTGTAAAAGAGGGGTTATAACTTCTATATGGAGTTATTATGATTAATACATGAAATACTTACGTGTTTATCCCAGTGCCAGACACATAGTAAATTTTCATCAAATTGAAGGGAGAGTCAGTGTCTAACATTTCTTGGCAACTCTGAAAGGGCAGCGCACAGGTAATTTTTCAGGTTAAGAGTTCAATAAAATATTTGTTAATCCAAAGAAAATATGCAGCTCTCTACCAGCCCTGAGTGTTTACAATTACATAGCCTTTTTATTTCTTAAGTGTTTTATTACAGGTCACCTTCTTATATATTCACAACTTTCTTTCAGTGCCACAGATACTAGACACAGAAAATTATCTAGATACATTCTTCAAACCAGCAAAGGCAGGAAGAGGCCTGAGTGGCAGAATGGGGTTGGGGGAAGGCAGAAGGTGGGCCTGTGGCTGAGAGTATTATCTTCGACTTGACATTGCTTGCTCATGACCTGGTAGATAGCCAAAGAGCACATGCCTCCTAGTTTCTTTCCATTTACGGAGAATCTGCTTATATTTTAAGACTCAGAACAAGTGACACTTCTTTAGACAGTTTTCCTGATTCTTAACCCATAGCACCTCTATTAGATACTTGTAGTTGTCCTTGTCATGTCATTAGTTATGTTTTTAGTAAATGAAAGTAATAGAATGTTAAGCTCAATGGGAGGTGGTTTCCTTTTCAGTTTGTACGCTCTTTGCATCTAACACTATTACCAATATGATGAGTATAACAAGGTTGTTTTGAGAATCAAATAAGATAATGTGTACAAATACAATTTTTAAAGTATAAAGATTGACAAAAGGACAAGTTCTTTCTACATTAGTGTTGCACTCATGGAAATTTATATGTAAGTTTGAAGCCTTTTATGTATCATGAGCAAAATGGGGAGTTTAAACATAGTCTAATGCATAATACTCAGCTCTCTATCAATATGTATAGTTAAGAATTGCTGTTCAGATGAGAACATATGGACATATGCTGGGGAACAGCACACACTAGGGCCTGTCATGGGAAGCGGTGCAGGGAGGGAGAGCATCTGGAAGAACAGATAATGGATGCTGGGCTTAATCCCAAGGTGATGGGTTGATCTGTGCAGCAAACCACCAAGGAAGGCGTTTACCTATGTAACAAACCTGCCTATCCTGCACTCGCAGCCCTGAATTTAAAAGTTGAACAACAACAACAACAAAAAGAATTGTTGTTCAAGCAAGAACATATAAATAAAGAAATTGGGACAAACATTTCATGAAACCAGTTAACTCATCCAGACATTTTAGATTATGAAAAATACATGTTTAATTGCTTTTTGCTACTAAGAGAAATAAGAGTGCTACTAAGAGTCACAACAGGGCTGTTCCAGTTCTCATATCAATAAGCTTCGTGCCCATTGGTGAGATATTTCACCTCTCTGTGCCTCAGTTTCCTTGTCTGTAAGCTGATCTGTTTTTCTGAATATGCCTAAGGGTCTTTATTAGGTTTAAAACACAAGGATTTTCTTAATCGAATGCAAAGAGCATTCTTGTTCATTTGACCTGCATGTGTTTTCAAAAAGGAGCAAAATCATCTTTTATTGAAGTCCAAGGGTGGGCACCCTGCAGTAAACTCACTCTCCTTATAACACAATCTTCTGACAGGCTGACAGTGACTTGTGCTGAGAGAGTCTGCTAGTGATGCCTATTTACCTTGCAGATTCCTGAACCTGCATTTATTGTGAGAAAGTAGCATCTGACTTCCTTCCTCATGCCCTCTTGTGCAGATGAATAAGGCATTCACTGGCCTGCTGTGTGTGGTTTTCTTCCTTGTCATCAGTCAATGCATGTCTTTTGAGTCGTGACACGTTTCCACAGTCTTTGGAGCTAAGGATTTTGTAATGTGTTAATGCTTCTTTTGGGCTTCACTGGGCTGAATTAGGTCACTGAAGGTGGTTGAATTAAGAGAAAAATGCATTAATTTGATCATTTAATCTTATAAAACAGGAAATAAGAAAGCTTCTTTTAAAAAATACAGGAACATCTTATTAGATTTAATTACAATGCTCACGAAACTTTTACAGATGTTGACATTTAAGTCCCAAGTCTTTTCTGACTACTGTTATATTTTTACAATTATTTTCTTAAATAATTGCTGTATTTACCTGATATTTATCTTTAAAAAATTTGAAAACTACTGCCAAATTGTGTACCAAAAGTTAGAACTACTTTGACCAACAGTGTATATACTTATACCTTGCCAACACTGAATCTTATTAATCTTTGAACTTCTAGCATTCTAGTAGTTGAAAAAAGAATGTTTCATTTTAAAGGTACTTTATTGATAACAAATACGGTTCAGTGATTTGTTTCATATGCTTGTTACCCACTTTTACTTATTTTGTTTAAATTGCTTTTGTTTATAACTTTTGCCCATTTTTCTATTGGGCTGATAAACAAATGCACCTTTGCTGTGCATTTAAGCATCTAGAACTGTCATGAGTACATCATTGAAAAAGCCATAAGAATATTTTCTCGTGGAGATTACATTCTAGGGAAAAAAGAAAAATAAACAAAAAGATCAGCAATATGTACAGTCAGGCACCATATAATGGCATTTTGGGAAACAATGGGCCACCCATATATGATAGTGGTCCCATAGATTATAATATGGTACTTCTATTGTACTTTCTCTATGTTTAGACACACAAATACTTGCCATTGTGTTACAGTTGCCTACAGTATTCAGTACAGTATCATGTAGCCTGGGAACAATAGGCTATTCGATATACCATAGGTGTATAGTAGCTTATGCCATCTATGTTTGTGGAAGCACACTATAATGTTTGTACAATGACAAAATCGCCTAACAACACATTTCTCAGAACATATCCCTGTGGTAAAGTGACACATGACTATATTGAGATAAAAGCATGGGGAATGCCCAGGATTTACTTAGAGGTTGCTTTAAGCTAACTGATCAAGGAAGGCTTTTCAAAGGAGGTGATATTTCTTTCATGATATTACTGATAAGATCACTCAGTAGAAGAGCATCTTTTCAGGTGATGGAAATAGCATGCATGAGCTTGGGGTATTCTGCCAACAGAAAAGGACAAAAGGTTCCTGGAATGAACCTTCCAATTTCTCCAGCCTCATCTCTTCCCACTTTCCCTCTGTCACCTTCTCCAGCCTTATGGAGAACCCCATGCACAGCCTGGTAGTCCAGGGGAAGGAGTTTCCATTTTATTCCAAGCATGTTGGGATGCAAATGGAGCTTTCTGTAAAGGAGTGACAAAATCGGATTTATACCTTAACAGATTACTCTGGTTGCTAGGTGTGAAATCAATCACTGAGAACAAGAATGGATGCAGGGAGGCCAATCAGAAGCCTACAGCACTTGTATAGGTAAGAGCTGATATTTACTTGGTGTAGAGGATACTATACTTGGCCCACCCAGATTTCCTTTACCTGCTGGGTGTGCCAGTCTCCTAGTGACCATGAAAGTAGGCTTCTATCGGCCAGGCACTGTGGCTCATGCCTGTAATCCCAGCACTTTGAGAGGCTGAGGCAGGTTGATTACCTGAGGTCAGGAGTTCAAGACCAGCCTGACAAAGGTGGTGAAACCCTGTCTCTACTAAAAGTACGAAAATTAACCAGGCGCAGTGGCACATGCCTGTAGTCCCTGCTGCTCAGGAGGCTGAGACAGGAGAACTGCTTGAACCCAGGGGGCAGAGGTTGCAGTGAGCTGAGATTATGCCACTGCATATCAGACTGAACAACAGAGTGAGAAAAATAAAATAAATAAATACATAAATAAATAAATAAATAAATAAATAAATAAATAAATAAATAAGAAAGTAGGCTTCTATCAGTCCCAGTTGCCTGCTTCCTAGGAGGTGGTACCTGGTCTTCCTTCTTGTGGACCTTAGCCAATGATTGACCAACAAGGGGATCCCTTGCCTGGAGGTGGGGTTAACTCTCTGGTATAATGTCCTCTAGCACTTTATTGTGTTGTCAGCCTGAAGCTATTCTTTAGCTTAAATGATGTTTCTGCTTAGCTGCCTCCTACTGTTCCTCCCTGCTTCTCTTTGTCTTCTCTTCCTCAATAAATTACTTGAAGAAGAATCTTCATATTAGGCTCTGTGTTTGAATAACCTAACCTAAGACACAGTTTACAATGGCAATGGCAGAGGCTGAAATAGAGGAAAGAGAAAGGATTAGGAATGTTCTAGAGATAAGGGCTACAGGAATGGTTCTGGAATGTGAGAAAAAGACAGAAATAAAAGTAGTTCTCAAATTTTGTTATTGCACAACTTGGTGGGTAATGGCATCATGTACTGATAGATGTCTGGAAGAAGTAGATTTGCAAGGTAGAGAAGGAAATAATTTTATTTCAGATATGTTAAAGTGTCTATAAATGGATACCATTGGGTAAGCAATTAAATAAACCAATCTTTTGATCCAGGGGCAGTCTGAAGATCAATATTTGGGATTCAATAGTGGCATTCAAATATCATTTGAATGCATGCGACAGAGTGGAAGTACTTATGATGAGAGTATAGATGAAAAAGACAAAATTTCTCAGGATTGAGTCCTGGTATGACAATTGGAGCAGAGAAGGAAAATCCAACAAACATACTGAGGAGTGACCAGTGAAGTGAGGAAAACAGGAGAAGGTTGCATCACAGAAATAAAGAGAATAAAATGTTTCCAGGAGGGTATGGCCAACTGTTGAATGCAACTGGGTGGTTGATGAAGATGAAGACAACAGATCACAAGATATGGAAACAGGGAGATTATTGCTGATCTTGACAAGAGAAGTTTTTGATAACAGAAGATTCTGAGGTGATGGGTATGCCTATATCCAAACTCATCAAGAGGTATACATTAAACGTGTACAGCTTTTATATATCAATTAGATGTCAACTAAGAAAAAGAGAAAAAAATGCTAAAAAGGAAAGAATGGAAGAAGCAAATACATTGACCTAAGCAACTATTGTTACTATAAACAAGAGCAATGAATCAGTAACTCAAGAGGGACAATGAGGTCAGGGGTATTTTTCTTTTTGATTGACACTGATAAGAGGGATAAACTGATTATGCAAGAGAGAGAACAATTGTAGGAGAAACTCCTTGAATAGACAAAAAGTGATGGGATCTAGAGTCTGTGAGCAGGGGTTGGTTCTAACCTAGAGTAGACACACTTCAAATTTACAACGGAAAGTTTGATAGATAATATACATGCCAGTGAAGAAATGTTTATAGATGTTATAGTGGGAGACAAAAGTAGTTTTTGATAGATTGTTTCTATGTTCTTATTGAAATATGAAATGATGACCAAGTTGAAATGGGGAGTGGGAATGGTTTTGGTGGTTTGGAAATTTGGAGAGAGAAGAGTAAGGATGAAATAATTAATGAAATATTTAATATTTAATAATTAATGAAATAATTTGTTATGTAAGAAAATTTACTTACAGGGGTGATATAGTATAATTTCTTTGTGCTATTGAATATCCCTTTTGGTATGTGTGCTCACGAATTTTAAATAAAACCATTCACCAAGGTCATGAGTGTTTTTTAGTCATATTTAGGTGCTCAGGTGTAGACATGGAATAGGCAGATGGTTGGGTTTAACTAGCATTAATGTCAGGAAAACACAAACGAGTTAAGGAATTTGCAAGAAGCAATTAAGAGGTAGACTATGAAATCTAACCTGGGCTAAGAAGGAAATGAGAGGGAGGATGGAAAGAAAAAATAGGAAGGTTAATGGATTTGAAATTTTGATGAGGTTGAAGAAGTGCTGTGGAAGGGGTAGTAGAATAAATGAGTTTGTATGACAACATGAGGTAGCAGAGACGGATGTTTGACATCCACATTCAGAGATATTAGAAACATCTGTGATAACAAGGTCAAAAGTGTGACCCTGGACCTGTGTTAGTTACAGGAACCATCAGTGGAAGGGGAGAGTTTGAGAAACTGTGAGGACATGGTATCAGATCTATCATCCACATGCATATGAAAATCCCCAAACTTTGGGAGAGGAATAGAGACACAGAGGCTCATAAAATGGGAGCTAAAGTATCAGTGGAATAGAAAGACAGGGAACTTGTAAAGTGTGATATTTATCTCATTGGTTTCTATGAGTGTTCAGTTTTTTAAAGTGTATTTTATTGTAAGAATGCTATAAAACAAAAATCGTAATATAAGACACAAACGTCTCATAATCCCATCACTTTGTCAGAGGATGGTGAATTCTGACAAGGCCCTATAACTAGCTGTTTCTGGTCTGCTGATCTCTGGCCTGGCCAGGTGTTCCATTTATTTTACTTACTCATTCTTTGTGGAAATGTTGCAGGGCTTTATGTCACCAAGAGTGGCTGCTTGTTAACCTGGCAGCCAGCTGAAGCAAGTCCTCAAATGAAGAGGCCTTCTCTTTGTGTTTCTTTGACCTCCCTAGTCCAATGCACTGATCTTTCCTACGTGGTTAAAATCTGGGACAAGAACTATTAACAATGATTGTAAAGTAGGGCAGCAATCCTTCATTTTATAAGACATGTCTCATTATAGGTTCCCTAGCTCAGCTTGTCTCTCATTATTTCCACAGAGTTGATTGTCTGGTTACATTTGATTACTCTCTTTAATCCATCCAGATCTTCCTTCGGTCTCAGTCATATTTACAAATCATTTGGCATTCCTATGACTAACAACTTGTTATTCCATTTTGTAAGTAGTGTTGTTGCCACAGTTGTCTTGAACATCTGCTGATTGTTTCCGGACAGGGAATTACGGAGAGAGCGGAATGGACGCTTTCAAAGAGTTGGCTGCCCAGGAAGGCCTCTGCATTGCCCATTCTGACAAAATCTACAGCAATGCTGGGGAGAAGAGCTTTGATCGACTCTTGCGCAAACTCCGAGAGAGGCTTCCCAAGGCCAGAGTGGTGGTCTGCTTCTGCGAAGGCATGACAGTGCGAGGACTCCTGAGCGCCATGCGGCGCCTTGGTGTCGTGGGCGAGTTCTCACTCATTGGAAGGTAAGTCTCTCTCTCTCTCTCTCTCTCACACACACACACACACACGCACACACACATACACTTTGAAACACATATGCTTACTTTCACAAAACTAGACTTGCTAACTCCAAAGTGGGAGAGACGTGCAGTGCTGAGCTGAACATTAGCTCTGGATCTCACTGATAATGTGAATACTGGCATCTTCCTGCTAGACAACAGAAGAACAAGGCTCAGGAGGGAGGACTGGTTAAGCCCAGGAGTTTGAGGTTACTGTGAGCTATGATTGGTGCCACTGCATTGTAGCCTTTTTTGTTTTGTTTTGTTTTTTTTTTTTTTTTTAAAAAGGAAAGAAAGAAAAACAAGAACAGAGCAGCATATAACAAGATATTGAGACTTAAAAAAAAAAAAAAAAAAAGATGGAAAGCTTTTTGGCAGAATATGTCTTGATCTAGAGAATTATTCGTTTCACTTGCTTTCTCCACACCCAAGCTGATGCTTATGTCTTCCTACCTCCTAAACATGAGCATCTTATTGAGATATCAGTGGATAAAGAACAGCAGTGAAAATGGAAAATATGTATTAAGATTTGAAATTTACAGAGTTGGCTAAAGACAAGTGAAGATACGCAACGAAACTGGGGAATTTTATAATATATCTTGTCCCATTTATGAGATAGCTAATTTTGATGCTTTCTGCATGTGATTTCTGGAATTGCTGGTGGTGGGTCCCAAAATTTCTGTTCTCTTTCTAAATAATGTGTACTGGTTTGGCAATAGATGGTAATCATCACTGGATTTTTCATAGGGCTTTTGACCTAACAGATATGTTGTTTAATTTGCCAGCTTCTAATATTGCATAAAGAAACGGCTCAATTTTCCCCAGGAACCTACTGAGTTTACCTGATCTTTACTGATACTCAACCCTATCACACTTATCTTCCAAATCTCTTTGTCTCTTCCCATCTCTTCTCCTGGGTACACTATAATCATATCATACCCATTAAAGAGCCTCAACCACTGATCTTCTGCTCTTGGAAGTTGGGTAGTACTGGTGTGGACATGCTCGCTGGACCTTTCCCTTCTGTCCTTGTGTTTATAATAATGATTGCAATTCTAGTAAGACTAACTTTGCCATCACCTGGAATTAGAGGTATAAGACACTTCAGGGACTTTTTAAAAGAAAGTAGGATAGAGGGAGGCTGAGATGGGTGTATCATGAGGTCAGGAGATCGAGACCATCCTGGCTAACACGGTGAAACCTCGTCTCTACTAAAATACAAAAAAAATTAGCCAGGCATGGTGGCGGGCGCCTGTAATCCCAGCTACTCGGGAGGCTGAGGCAGGAGAATGGCGTGAACCCGGGAGGTGGAGTTTGCAGTGAGCAGAGATCGCGCCACTACACTCCAGCCTGGGCGACAGAGTGAGACTCCATCTCAAAAAAAAAAAAAAAAAGAAAGAAAGTAGGATAGAAATACAAATAAATGAGTAAAGAAACAAAGAGATACTCTCCAAGCATGAGGAGGTGTGGAGCCAAGGTCAAATTGTAATTCATGATTAAGATAATTATTAAACATGAGCAAAATTGGCACACTGGCACACAAAGTCAACTTGGCTTCTTCAACATGGTGCAGTTTTTGGAAGCCAATAAAATGTTCATAAGAAAGCTGGTCTTCTAAGGAGTATTTAAATAAGAAATGTTATTTCCTTCAGGAATGAAAAGAATGTGAACAGTATTTTTGAAGTGTTACATGGAGTAATATTCTTAATAAATGCACCAGGAAAAAGGATGTACAGACATTCAGGCCTTTCCATTGCTTCTGTAACATGGCTGCTTTTAGGAAGGTTGCTTGTTTTTAAAGAATTCTCATATTTATAATTTACAAAACAACAATAGTCTGTTTTGCAGAATTTATTCTTTATATAATATCCTCAAAAATGGCCATCTACCTGGGATCTGGAGATATTGAACAGATGTGGCAAACCTGTGAACTTCAGGGCATATAGACTACCTAATTATGAAACATAATTACACAAAATTGTGCAATGTGTAATTGGAGTGTGAAAAATATATTCTGTCACCATTATGAGCTGGGCAAGAATGATAATGGCAACTTAAGTCTTTCTAGCTCTTTGTTTTTTACCTCCTAATAATGCAGTTGAACTCATACAAGTATTTCTGAGAGTCTCACATGTATTCGTTTATGTACTTGTCTGTGAAGAGGTCAGCTACATGTGATGTCTACCTCTTTTATTGCTCTTAAATGTCCCACCTCTGCTGGATTCCACTGACATATCCGAGGGAGCTATTGTTGCAATGAACACCTGAACTTCTGAGGACACTGCTTCCTGTGCTAATAGTTATGGTCGCTGATGCATGGAATCCTTGAGATGACAAAGCTATACCATACTCCTTGCCAAGTAAAGGAAAGTGTCTCTGCTCTTCTGGGCTACTTTCCATGAGTGGCTCTCAAAATGGTGTTGGCTTTTAATCCCGCATCTTAGAGAATTTTGATGAAAGCAGCCTTTAAAATTTTTTTTGTTCACAGTTTTCTCTCCCTTCCCTGACATCCAGATATGAGTTTATAAGGAGCTGAGCTGGGGACAGAGCCAAGTAGTGAGACGATACCATCCTTAGAGTTAGTCTTCCCTTCAGGTGGCTGATTCTCTCTTTTCATTGGGAATGGATTCTATCCTAAATGGTGCTCTGTCACTCATGTCAATGGACATGTGGTGGGCCTGGTTCCCTCATTTCAGCAGACGTGTCCAGAATGGCTACAGTTTAACCTCAAGCTGCAACTTCTAGCTATATTAGTAATGCTGTCAAATATATCTCCCTCCCTTTCTAAGGGATTTTTATGTACCAAATGTTGAACTTTTTTGAGATCAGAAGCCGTTGTTTGGTTTATTTCGTAACACATGGTATGATTCTGGCTACTGCCAGAGTCACAAGAGGACATTGTGTAGGTGTCATGAACTTCTTTTCATACAAGTGAAGATAGTAAATCATGGTGTAGACAGCAGCAGGAGAGATTTGGTTAAAAAAATGAGAACTTTTTTAGTGAAGATTTACATGCCCTTGTCTCCATGTCTGTTGTTTTCTCTCACACTTCACGTGCAATGTGTCTAGAACTCTTCTTGGCAGTACCATCAAAACATATTCAGATGTGGACAACTTGTCACCACTTCCTCTGCTATCATCCTGGCCCAAGCCACCATCATCTTTCACTTGGCTTATCGTGATAACCTCAAAATTGGACCTCTTGGCCATCTAGTCTCAACATATAAGGCAAAGTGATCTTCTAAAAAATTAAGTCAAGTAATGTCACTCATTACCTTACATGCCTAATGCCTTAAAATGATCCCCTATTTCTTTCATAACAAAGTCATTACAAAGGCCTTCAAAGCTCCATATTTTATCACTTGGAATGAGTTGCTTAGAATGGAATAATGAACTCTACTAATAGAAAAATAGACTTCTAAAAAAGGAAGCTCTCATAGAGAATAAAAGTATCATATATTTAATAAATGTGGGGTAATGAAAAAACCAAACAAAACAAAACATGGGCTAAGAGCTCTAGCTATGCCATGGAGCAATTATGTGATCTTATTTACTTAGTAGCTTTTTGTCTTGTAGCCTAATTTTTTCTATAAAAATAAAATATTTGGCTCCAGATCGTCTTTAAACATTTTTCCAGTACTAGAATTTATAATATATTAAGAAAATATGGCTAATCTAAGATCAATAAGGACGTATTTATAGATTTGTCTAATATTGTTCATGAATTGGGTCTGATCAATTTTCTCACCAGCCACTTCGTTAAAACCAGAATTCATAGAATAAGCTGGTCAGTATTAGGATAAATCTGTGGTTATGGAATATAGCCAGCAGACCCAGGGGAGAATCAAACTTTGACTTTGAACAAATTGGCATAGTATTCTCACCAAGCAAATTAACTAATCACAATCAAGTTAATCATCATGCAAAAGAATCATTTCTTCTTAGTTCTATGAAAGCTTTATTTAAGATGCTTCTTAGAATTATGTACACTATATTTATAATAATAATTTTAATAATGATTGTGATGCTGATGATGCACCTGCATCTATCTGATAATACCTGTTTAGGACTTACTATATATAAGCACTGTTCTAAGAACTTTGCACATAACTCAGTTAATTATCACAACAATGTGATAAGATAGGCAGTAATATTATTCCCCTCTCAATTTATAGAATACAGTAACTTGTCAAAAAGTGCTGCAGTGCCAGTGCTGGGGTTTGAACTTAGGGACTGCAACATCAGAATCTGTGCTATTAATTAGTAAGTTTGTAGGGTAATGGAAAAACAAAACAAAACATGAGATAAGAGTTCTAGCTTTACCATGATTATTTTGTTTAAGAGATATTGGCATTAATCTTAGTTTCCTTTTAACTTGCCCTCTCTTTCAGAGATTTATTTCATTGTTTAGAGTCACCTTCTTTGGGAAAATCAGCTAAAGTATCTCCCATGAGAAAATTATTGTACATTTCTAGTTATTCTTTATTTCTTTGCATTCTTTTATTTTGTGCTTAGTTTTAAGTATTTCCTATGATGATTCATTAAAGGATAATTCATTTAACTTCTTTTCCAGCTCATTTCTTTATCTTAACATGAGACTTTACAATATCATTCTCTTTTCACACCAGGCTTTATCTATAGAACTATATTTATGTAGAAACCAACTTGGAATGAGTGCTATTTCTCTAAAATTCTAAGTTATAATTATTAAAATTCTAATAGTTAACTGATGAATCTGTTATAATTCTTAATTTTTTTATCTGAAGAAATTAAAACTGAGAATAATTTATGTGTATGAATAGAAAAATCAGCTACTATTTATTGAAGGTTTGGTAGGTACTAGGCTATTGATATATGTTGTCTCTGGTTCCAACAACAACCCTGAAAGGTTGACTTGAAAAGCAGAGAAGTTCAATAATTACTCCAAATTCCTAAGTTTAATAAGTGGTGAAGTCAATATTCAAACTTACTACTGCACCATATTATCATATATATATATAGGTATTGAATTGTAACTGCCTCAACTGTAGGAACCAAGTTTTGCACAGTTGTTTATTTTCCTTCATGCCTAGCATCGTGTTTTGTCATGATAACTTTTTAATAACTACGTCAAAGTGCTTGGTGGGTAGTAGAGAGAGCAAGTAGCCTCATTGTGTGACCCCTGATTTCCCTGTGATAGTTTAGAATCAGTAAATTTTACCTGGTTTGGTAAGGGTTGATGCTCTTCAATCAGCCTGTATCTCTACAATTCATCTGTAAAATTGGAACAACAACCCGTTTGGGTTGTTGTATTTGTCTAATCCCAAAATGCCTGCTTGCCTGATGAATTATCACTGGGTCTCACTAGTAAGTCCCTTGGGGGTACCTTAGCTCCCCTAAAGACACACTGTTCTTTCAGGTTGAGTGAGAGCCTCCTGTCTGTAGTCCTTTGCCTAGTGTTGACATTATCTTGAGCCTCCATCCTGGTTTCCTCATCTTGGGAAGACTTTACTGTAAGTTTATATTCTGCTTTGTTAGGAGTCTCTGAGCAGACATACTAGGTGTGCCATATTTATTTATATATTTGCTAACCTTTTTCACTGGATTATGACTACATCTTTTTTTTTTTTTTTTTTTTTTTTTTTTTTTTTTTACAGTTCTTACATTTCAGTTGCTTGTCCCTTACTAGTGTGTACTGCTTTATCTATTGTTTCTCGCAACTCTGTGATCTTCTCACTCATTAGGCCAACTTTCTGTCACTCCTCACTGCAGAGAAACACCACCTCCGGCCCTTTAGCTAAAAGTTGATATAAGAAAATTTTAAATGCCACGCTTTTTTAGTTGAAACACCACAAACACATCAAACACACATGTAAAAAATGGTTGAAATGGCAATAGCTTTATTTGGAAAGAAGATTACAGTTTCATTTAAAAGCAAATGAAATACTTGGTTTTTACTGTGTACCTTTTGGAATCTTTTTCTTTCAGAACACGTATTTGGAAAAGTGACCTCTATACCCTTGAAATATAAGATTATATAGCATGGCGTTATGTTTCATATGCTTTTTAAAAGTAAAATATGAGTTATTTTAGCTTTCATCTTTCCACTATGGGAAAAAAATGGGGAAAAATCTAAAGTTTGCAGCCTTCAGGAAAAATTGCAAAGGTTTTATTTTAAAGAGAATATGGACTTTCACTGAAGTGTGACATCTCCGAAAATGGATTATAATCAGAAGGCGAGCAAGGCAGATAAGAATTTTCTGATGCATAATGGTCATGACTTACAGATATATGACTTGGCCTTTTCTCAGCTCCCAAGGGCAGGAAATGATTACACACCTGTAGACAGGCTATACCTTTCTTAAAACACTCCTGCTCTACAGGCAGATTAATGAGAGCTTTGTGGAAAATTACACTGCTAGAAAAAGACTGAGAAATGTTGCTTGGGAAGGAGAAGGAATTTTGTTTAGAATACTCTGGAGAATAAATATTATTTGTAAGATATCAACAGTTATTGTGAGTATAGATCTCTGGCACAGAATTGCGCAGGATTTTCATAATAACTGAGGTGACTGATTTACCTTAAAGTTGGTAATTATAAACCCTTCCTATATTCTAACACCTATAGTCTCATGTTTCAGATACTGGACATCTGAAACATGAAAGATTCCATTTTCATGGTCTTTACCTGCCTTTAGGGTATTAAAACATTGAGGAAAAGGATATCTGGTGCTGTCTGCATCTGTATGGCACTACCCAACTTGAAAAGATGGAAAAGGATGTCATTATGATTCAGTTCATTTTGTCTTTGACGCTGATCAGAGACAATATGGAATTTATCTTAATATGTTTTTGTAGCACCTGTGGCAGTTCTTACCTGGGTTTAAATCAAAATCAGCAGACACACTTAAAAATAGACTCTTTGATCTTACCTTAGACCGTCAGTACAATTTCTTGGTCAGGACTTTGGATCTTCATTCTTTTCTTCCCCCCTCTGATGAGTTAGCTTTCAGAACCACTACCTTATGATGCCTAGATCAGGAATTTGCACTCATGTGGCATTCGCTATGAATGAACTGCTTATAGGGCATATTTGAAAGGGAAGACAAAATGAAAGTTTAACTCTATTGCCTCTGACTCTACCAATTCAACTCTGTTTTTTTATTTCTTGAAATTTACTTGCCTTCAAGGTTTTTGTCTTAAACTACAGATACATTTGAGATTAGTTAATAGTAGTAGGAGCAGTACAAAACTATTAGAAGTTCTGTTTATTTCCTGTATTGGTGTCTTCTCCTGCTGCCCAAATTGGCCTATTGACCTGCCCTCTGAAAATATAGTCATGTTCCAGTTTTCTGACTAATCAAAATGCAAAGTAGGAGAATTTAAGCATAACTCAAGGTCAGCCTTAGCCATCTCCAAGTCTAGAGTTGCCTCGGGCCTACCAATGAACTATCTCTTGCTAATTAACAGAATGGGGTCTGATGATTGAGTTGTTCCTGAAGTTAGACCCTCTCCATAGCCACTTTTCTGTCCATATCATAAAACTGGGGAGATTTTAAAAGCTTTAGCTTTTGAGCTCCACCTTCTTCAGATTCCAGTTTAATATGCTGGGGAAAGGACTTAGGAATTTATCTGTGGTCTTCAAATTAGCTTTATTAAATTCACCAATTTTATGTGTTTATTTGATGCATTTTGATAACTCTATACAGTGACATAAGCACCAAAGCAATCATGCTTTGCCTTAAGCACCAAGGCAATCATGTTGTGGAACACTTGCACATTGTTTCTAAATGCCCCTTAATGCCCCTTAGTGCCCCTTTGTAGTCTCTCCTCTGCAACCCCTGGAAACAGGCAACCATGGCATTACACTTTGACTTTTTCTAGAATTTCATATAGAAGGAATCATACAGAATATAATCTCTTGTGTCTGATTTCTTTCAATTGACAAAGTACTTTTGAGATTCCCTTATGTTGTTGGGCATATTACTAATTTCCTCTTTATTACTTGAGTAGTATTCCATGACATAGATATATCTCAACTTGCTTATCCATTTACCTATTGATAGACATTTGGACTGTTTCTAGTTTGTAACTATTTTGAATAATACTGCTGTGAACATTCTTGTACAGGTCTTTGTGTGGACATGTATTTTCAATTCTCTTTAGGAGCTATCTAGAGGTGAGATTATGGGTCATAAGTGTATGTTTGCCCTTGTCAATTACTGTATAAGAAATTGACTATTTTCCAAAGTGGCTGTACAATTTTGCAGTTCCACCAACAATGTATGAGAGTTCTAATTCCTCCACATCTTCACCAAAATAGTGTTGTCAGTCTTTTTACTTTTAGCTATTCCAGTGGGTGTATCATGGCAACTCTTTGTGGTTTTAATTTGCATTTTCCTAATGACTAATAATGTTGAACATTTTAATGTACTTATCTGACATTTTAGTATCTTTTTTGGTGAAATATCTTACACATCTATGTCCATTTGGATTTCAGGTTGTTTATCTTCTCATTACAGAGTCATAAAAGTTATTTATAACTTCTGGACACAAGTGATTTATCATATATATGTATAATAAATATTTTCTCTCAATATGTATCTGAAATTTCAATTCTGCTAAATGTCTTTGGAAGATGAAACTTTTTGAATTTTAACAGTGCAGTTAATAATTTCTTCTTTTATGGTTTATACTCTTTGTGTTCTATCAAAAATATTTTACCTCCTCCATGGTCACAAACATTTTTCTAAAAGTTTTATAGTTTTTGCCCCATATTAGATATATGACTCATTTGGACCTAATTTTTGTATATGTTTTGACATAAGGGTGAATGTTCTTTTTATATAAGAATACCCCAGTCATTTGAGAATATTTTACTGAAAGAAAATATTATTTATTCACTAAATTAACTTGTTGTTTTGTTAAATATAACATGTGTGCATTTATTCTTATTTTAGATTAATTGAATTTTTAGCATTCCATTTAATCTCTATTTTTGGCTTACTAGCTATGACAATTATTTTATGGATCTAGGGTTTAAAATATACTTCTTTATATTGTTATTGCTCACTTCCCAAGAATATTATACTGCATCACATATGATGTAAGAAGTTTATGGTAGTAAATTTCTATTTCTCCCTCACTTTTGGTTCTATTGTTATCATATATTTTATTTCTATATCTATTCTTAAACTCAAAATACGTCGTTATTTTTGCTTAGTGAATTATCTTTCAAGAAATAAAATGAGAAAAATTAACTTCTATATTTACCAATATAAAAGCTATTTATGGCCTTCTTCATTCCTTTGTATTAATCCATATTTTCATCTGTATTTTTTTCTTCTGCCTAAAGAATTTCATTTAACAACACTTGTGGGGCTTATCTACTGAGACAGATTTTCTTCTACTTTTTGTTTTGCCTTCAAATGTTTTAATTTTGTCTTACTAAATAAAAAATCCCTAGTATAGAATTCTAGGTTGATAGTTGATTTTTACTCTCCATACTTTGGAGATATTACTTAATTATACTTTGACTTGCATGGTTTCTGATGAGAAATCTGCTGTACTTCTTTTTACCTTTGTTTCTCTAATATGTATTATCATTGAATGCTCTTAAGCATGTTTCCTTATCACTAGTATTGAGTCATTTTATTATGATAAGCCTTGATGTAGTTTTATAATATTTATGGGACTTGGGACTTCGTGAATGTTTTAGTTAAGTGTGATCAAATTTGGAAAAATGTCAAATATTATTTTTGCCTTTGCTGTTATATTCTTTGTAGCTGAAATTCCATTTATATGTGTTTGATCTCTTAATATTTTTACATAGAAAATTTATCTATTTACTTATTTTCCACTTTTTTTCTCTTTTTCATTTTCAACAGTTTCTATTGCTGTAACTTTGAGTACACTGATCTTTTGTTTTGCAACATCTAATCTGCTGTTAATCCCATCATGTAATTTTAAAATTTCAGATATTGTATTTTTCATCTAGAAGTTATACCTGAATATTTTGTTTACTTTCTGTTTCCTTTCTTAACATGATCATTCTTCTGGATATTGAGAGTAGTTGTTCTAATGTCCTTCTCTGTCTTGTCAGGCAGGCTTTCCACGACAGTTTACGGGGTATGTGCTATTCTCTGTGTTGTGTAAGTTCCGGGATTTGTTTATTCTATGTTTTCCAGTGAGTCTTTCTCCAGCCTTAGATATTTTCTTCTCAGATATGTGCACATCAGAACTTAGCTAAAGACTGGAGGGAATCCCTCCACAGATTTATTTCTCAACCCACTTTTCTCCTTTTTAGTGCTCTGTCCCAGTAAGTCTACCTGCTTCAACTTTCCCAAACTCTGATCCCTGTTTTCTTATTCTTTGCTGAATTTCCCCCTCCCTGTTCTGCAGCCTAGAGACTACCACCAGACAGTAACATGGGCAATTTGGTTCATCTCTTTGATTTTAATTTTCTGGAATATGATAGTCGTATATTGACATTTATACAATGTCTGATAACAGTTGATTCATATATTTTATTTTGTGTTCTAGTTGTTGAAGGCAGGAGGCCACCATTTCACGTTCCTACTAGCAATGTATGAAGCTTCCACATACTAACCAAGGCTTGTTATCATTATTGTCCTTTCTATATAGCTATCTCAGTGAGCATAAAATGATATCTCATGTGGTTTTGATTTGCCTTTCTCTAATGTTTGTTTATCTGAGAATATCTTTATTTTGCCTTTAATTTTGAAAAATATTTTTGCTGGACATAATATTCTTGGCTAACAACTATTTTTCCCTCCAGCATGTTGAATATGTCATTCAACTGTTTTTTGGCCTCTTTTGTTTTTCATAAGGGATTACTTCTGTATCTTATCGTGGTTTTCTTTTTATGTGATCCGCGGTTTTTCACTTGCCGTTTTCAAGATTTTTCTCCTTATTCCAATGTAATCAGTTTTACTATGCTGTGCCTTAATCTTTTTGTGTTTATCTTACTTGGAGTTCATTCTTGCATATGTAGATAAAAGCTTTTCAGCAAATTTGAAAAGTTTTCAACCATTATTGCTTTAAATATTTTTTTTCTCCTTCATCTTTCTCCACTTTTTTCTGGTACCCTTTTTATATGTATGTTGGTACATCATTTAAAGGTATCTCACGTTTCTCTGAGGCTCTGTTCACTTTTGTTTTTATTGTTGTTCTATTTTCTCTCTGTTCTCTGGGTTTTGTAGTCGTTATTGATTCACTTAGTATTTCTTCTGCCAGTTCAAACCTACAGTTGGGCCCTTCTAGTAAACTGTTCATTTTGTTTATCTTTTCAACTCCAGAATTAATTTTGGTTCTTGTTTTTTTAATAACTTATGATCGTCTCTATTTAATTAGACATTGTCATTACATCCTTTTTTTACTTCTTTTAAGCATAGTTTCCTTAGTTCTTTGAATATATTTATGCTAGATACTTTTAAAACTTTGTTATAGCTGACATCTGGTCCATCTCACGGGCAGTTTTTGTTGCCTGCTTTTTTTTTTTTTTTTTTTTTTTGCATGTATGTGAGTCACCCTTTTTAAAAAATATCTCATTTTTTTTGTTATAAACTGGAAATTTTTGGTAATATGTTGTAACAATTCCAGATACTAATTCTATTCCTCTTTTCTGGGGCTTGCTCTTGTTATTATTTATATTTTTTATCTTGGGTAGACTATTTTATTGAAGTCTTTTTTTGCAGTGTGAAATCACTTGAAATAATATTTTTTGAATTTGTACTATGTACTATATTTACATATATTACATATAATATATGTAATATATTACATATATAATATAATACATATATTACATATATTACATAAAATATATGTACATATAGTACATATATTTTATATATGAGAAGACTATGGCTCAAAGAGGTTTGATGACTTTTCCGGAGCCACTTACCTGGTCACTACAGCAAAGATATTCAAATAAAAATTTGTCTAACTCAAGAGTACTCTCCTGTGTAAATAGGATACAATAATGAAGGTTGCAGAGGATATATGTATTCATTTTCTATTTTCTACTATAACATATTACCACAAGGTTAATGACTTAAAAATACAAAATTTTAATATTGAGTTCTGGGCCCTCACATGCCAAAAGCCACCTGGCATGGCAACTGCAGACCTACAGCGTGGATCCTCTGCATGTGTCTTTGGGAGATGAGCTCACTGAAATGGCCATGTCCGGTCAAGGACACTTTGAGGGAAATTTTGAGTCACTGGATCTTGCAGAATTTGCTCAAAATCAGTCATGGGGGTAAGCTGTTTGGACAGGAATCTGGATCTATAGCTAAAAAGTATCCCGTAGCAACCCAGTTGTTAATTGGAAGCTTCGCTGGATGGTGTATGAGTTTCATATTCCAAAAGGTTGAAAATTGGCTGCAACAGCTGTGGGGGGTGAACTTTTTCTCCTTTGGCTTGCAAGTCATACTGAGTGCATCAAAGATGACTGGCAACAACTGGAGGAGGACATGAAGAAAGCCAAAGAGATGAAGATCCATAAGAACAATCAGATACCTACTGAGGTCAAGAGCAAAGCTGAGGAGGTGGTATCATTTGTGAAGAAAAATGTTCTAATGACTGGGGGAATTTTCAGAGGTCTTCTGCTTGGCATGGCATTATAAGGAGGATGGCCTCATTTCTATTGTTCTTGTTTTTTTTCCAGCCACCAGCCTCTATACTCCATCATAAGGCATAGAGTCCTGCCTCTTCTTTTCCCATGCCTTCCTCTGTGCTGTGGCAAATCCAAATGGCTTTTAGAAGCCTCTGTTGGTATAAGTTAATATGGTCCTACCATGAGCTTGATGGTGGCAGAAGAGACAGTAGATATTACTTCTCCTTCCAGTCACTATTAAAGATATTCTTTACTCAGAAAAAAAAAAAAAAAAAAGCTCTGGATGTCAGAAGTTTGAAATGAGTTTTACTGGGCTAAAATTAAGATATTGGCATGCCTTTTCTACATTCCTTGGATCACAGCCTTCTTCCTCTATTTTCAAGCCAGTAGCATTGGGCTGAGTTTTCCTCACACTACCATCTCCCTTGTTCTCTCTTCTATTTCCCTCTGCTACTGTTAATGATCATTGTATATACATTGGGCACACCTGGATAACTCAGAACATTCTCCATAATTTCAGACCAGGTGAATAGAAGCCTCTATTTTATCTACCATCTTAATTTCTCTTTTCCTAATGTATTCACTGGTTCCAGAGATTTGAGCATGGACATCTTTGGCTGGCTATTATTTTGAGTGGAAAGTCAAAGAGAGGACAGGTATTAGAGTCTGTGGAAAAAGCAGTATCTAGGAAATATTTGGTAGAGGAGTGAGGGAGCCTTAAGAGATTGGTAGATTGAGGGAAAAATTTGATAGAGAGTAAGAATCTTACAGCTATATGAGGTGGGGGATAGCCAAGAAAGGTCTTAGCACAGTGATATTCAATGTGGGGCTGGGATGAGGGTATATTTCCACAAGACAACGTATGAGTCTTAGAGGTAGGTTAGTAGTTTGAAATTAAAACAGTATTTTTTATGGTCCTAGAATTTGTTTCTGTCATATTTAATGCTACTTGAATTTAAAAAATTGAAAAATGTGTAACACTTTATACTTTTCACAGAAAGAGATAAGTTTTGGAAGAGTAACTGGAAACACTAACTGATAAGTTGATCAGGGAGATAGGATCATAAATAAATACATAAGGCTGGATTTTGAAAAAAGAGGTGACATATTTTCCTCTGACCCAGGACAGTGAGCGAATTAATGGCTGGGTAAAAGTTTGTATGGATTTTGGTAATAAATGGATTCAGAAACAGGTGTGCTGCATTTGCAAGTTCTTTTACTAGAAAACTTGATTTTTGGCCTGACGCGGTGATTCATGCCTGTAATCCCAGCACTTTGGGAGGCCAGGGTGGGCGGATCACCTGAAGTCAGGAGTTTAAGACCAGCCTGACCAACATGGAGAAACCCCGTCTCTACTAAAAATACAAAAATTAGTTGGGCATGGTGGTGCATGCCTGTAATCCCAGCTACTCAGGAGGCTGAGGTAGGAGAATCGCTTGAACCCGGGAGGCAGAGGTTGCAGTGAGCCGAGATTGCACCATTCCACTTAGCCTGGGCAACAAGAGTGAAACTCTGTCTCAAATAAATAAATAAATAAATATAAAAATAAAAAGAGAAAACTCTTGATTCTTGCAATCCTATCATATCCCATCTCTTTTGGGGAATAAAGTAATTTTGAAGAATAGTAAAATAATTAAGAGCCACTGCCTGAATCATTCTAGACAATCAAATTGCACAGAATAATTTTTTTTTTCCTGAGATCCTTTTTTTTTTTTTTTTTTGGAGACAGTGTCTCCCTGTTGCCCAGGCTGGAGTGCAATGGCACAATCTTGGCTCACTGCAACCTCCGCCTCCTGGGTTCAAGTGATTCTCCTGCCTCAGCCTCCCAAGTAGCTGGGATTACAGGCACCCGCCACCACACCTGGCTAACTTTTTGTATCTTTAGTAGAGATGGGGTTTCACTATATTGGCCAGACTGGTCTGAAACTCCTGACCTTGTGATCTGCCCGCCTCTGCCTCCCAAAAAGTGGGATTACAGGTGTGAGCCACCACACCTGGCCCTTCCCTGAGGTTCTTACTCAGAGCTGTAGTTTCAGTTATGTCTATGTCAGGTGTGTTCACGTATTTGGGAGAATATGGATCCTTACTTATCTGACATCTTATCTCTTAGAGATAAGATGTTTCTATGCATTTTTAAGACAACATTGAAAGTTGAAAAAAACATGTCCTTAAAATTCAGTTTGAGAAATTTTTATACTTTTTTTTTCCTAGTGTTAAATTTTCCCTGCACAGGTATATTCCCTAGAAATTGCCATAGGCATTCTGTTTTTTTCCCAAAAGGTAGACACAGCTTCAGGGATGTGTGGAAACACTACACGATAACTACTGGATATGACTTTATGGGCTTCTGGATTTAGCATTCCTAATAGAGAAATATGAATATTATTTTTTCTCTTTGCTCATCAAATATAGCATATTATATAGTTATTAAATTTTACTCTAGTCCATGCCTGTAGAGATTGCAAACCTAGATAAATGCAAAGGAGCTGGAATTGCAAAAATTATGTCAGTAAAGAGGTATACTGTGTGTAGTTTGCTGACATGTTTTGCCAAAGTAGAATATTGAAAATTATTATACCAATGTACTGATTTTGGTCACTACATACTATTGGAAAATGTTATGTTGTTATATAATCACTTAATTAAACTTATAATTTCCAACAGATAAACAAGAGCTTATTAACTATGTTTTGGGTTGTTAGATTAGGAATGTTTACACTTGAATCCCCAAGGCTTTGTGCCTTGAATTTTCTTTAAAGAAAGGAAAGTCTTGGCTGAGGCTGACTTTCTGTAGAGAAAGACTTGTGAAATGCAAATGATTTTCATCCATCCAAAATCTCATTATCTCAAGGCTCAATTTGGGGAAAACCTGCTTCCAAACTCATTCACTTTGCCGTTGCCATGGCTCAGATTCTTGCTGGCTATTTGTTGGAGCTATCAGTTTCTTGCCATGTGGGCCTCTGTGTGGGGCCAGCTCAGGTGAGATCTGGCTTCCCTGAAGTGGGGGGCAGATAGAGAGACCAAGAGAGAGAGGGGAGGAAGTCATAGTCTTTTGGTAACTAATTGTGGAAGTGATATACTGTTACTTTTGCCATATTCTTTTCATTAGAAGTAAGTCACTAGATCCAGCAATTCAAGGGGAGGGGATTGTACAAGGGAATGAACACAAAGAGGCAGGATCATCTTAGAGGCTGCCTATTATGGTGGTAAAAACAGACCCATAGTATTTGCATTTGGAAATCACTTTTTCTGATTAAATATGTCTGACTGTTAGTCATTTTATAGTCTTGCTTTTAAAGCTATTATGCTAATGAGGTTAAAGCAGAAATCAGAATGAAAATTTTTCAATGACACCATTGGAGGACATACGTCACCTGTGCTAACGTTATCACTTGAGTTTTCTGAGACTTGTAATAGATACTTGTTACAACCTCTACTTTCCTTAAATGTCATCTACTTTAAAAGCTTTAGGTAAAGCCTCTTACCAGTTGTCTGGACATGTCTATACAGATGGTGTTTCCTTGCTGAGTTTATTGTATTTTCCATTTGACTTTGAGGAGCAGTATATGAAAACCAGGAGCATTTTACTTTATAGAAGTTGGTTTGATTTTCTAGGTTTTCCTTCAAAATGGTAAATAGTAAAAATAAAACAATACAATACACATAAATACCAATGCAGAATCCATCTCATAAATCCAAAATATCCTCTTCAGGGTCATTGGAAGTTTTTCTTTTTAAAGTCACAAACTGGAGTTTTCAAGTCTTCATGCACAATTCATATGGTAAGGAAAAAAAAGATGTATATGCTGTACCTTAGTAGCTAGATGAGAAAGGCCCACCATCTTCCCTATCGATGATAGGGTAGGGGTTACATTAGGTTATAAAAATATATTGGTTGTATTTCACAGAGCTTACAATAATACTTGGGTTGTCTGAACCTATATGTTATAATAGACATTGTGGTTTTGGGGAAACCTCTAACCCTCTTTCCCCACTTTAACAGAGAGACAAAAATTCACTAAATATAGTAACTATCTCCTAAGTTATTCTGAAGATTAAATAATCAAATATAATTATAATAAGGGCACGGTTTTGTTTAGCTAGCTTTTGAAACTCTAGCGCCCTTTCAACAGTGCTTTAGGCTTCATGGGTATTCAATTCATTTTTTTTTTTTTTTTTTTTTTTTGAGATGGAGTCTCGCTTTGTCCCCTAGGCTGGAGTGCAGTGGTGCGATCTCGGCTAACTGCAAGCTCCACCTCCCGGGTTCACGCCATTCTCCTGCCTCAGCCTCCTGAGTAGCTGGGACTACAGGCGCCCGCCACCGTGCCTGGCTAATTTTTTTATTTTTAGTAGAGACGGGGTTTCACCATGGTCTGGATCTCCTGACTTTGTGATCCACCCGCCTTAATTCTCAGTGAACGTTGACAATTGTGAATATCCAACAATAAAATAGATTTCTCTAGGTGTCAGCAAGGATCCTTTAACTGGCAATAGTTAAGCAGAAGTTTTGAAACACCTATTAGGAACTGGAAGGGATTAATAAATTAGGAAATTTATTGGTGTGCTTGACTTTAAGTCATGATGTGTTGTAACTGCTGTTTTAGAATTGTTGGCTTAATAATCTTACCTCTTTTTGAGGATTAAAGTGAATAGCTATAATTTGAATGTCTCCCTGTGAGCTTCTCTGGTCAATTGAGGTAAGGAAATCAGTAATAAAGACTCAGAGATCTTAACATACTAAAATTTTGGTTTAGTTCACTTGGCTCTATCTCCTGTAGAATCAACAGCTCAAAAATATCGGAAAGTAAAAAGGAAGTCTGTAAGTTTTCCTTCAAGATAAATTAAATATTGTATATTTTCTAAGCAACAATGAAGTTGTACTATTCTATACCAAAATAATTAGTTGATTCCATAAGTTCTTAGAAGAGGATTAGATCTTTTAACTAGGTTAGTTCTCTAAATAACCAATAAATTACATCAGATAATTACTCATAGAATAATTTTTAACTAGCATCCATAATAGAAATACCGGCACTCTAACTCCAGATTCCCCATTCATTACTAAGAGAACTTGAGTAAGTTACTTAATCTTTCTATAAAGTGATACCAATATTAACATCGACCATATTAGGGCTATTGTGACCTTTATGAAGAAAATGGAATTTAAATGTTTAACAGAATCCCCCTCCATGCCATTAGACCAATTAGCTACACATTTTAGCCTTATATTACTAAATAGACTCAGCCTGAGCTTTCTATTCTTCTTTAAGTGTTAAGTATTTGGCTTCAAGTTTGTATCTCATTTTCCTAACAGAAGACCAGGAAAAGAAGCAGCAAAGTAAAGTAAGTGAGCCCTCTATGTCTGACCTTTAGTCCATTGTTTCAATATATGATTTCCTAATCTCAACCCAGGGGAATAACAAGAACTGACATGTATTCCCAGAGTGACTTCCTCTGACAACTCATAGCAGTCTAGAATAGAATAGAATAGGCTGAGTTAAAAATTTTAGATTATCTTCATTCTCTTTCTGCTAGATGTGTTCTGAAAGTAGTTTGTACAAGTTAAGTTTCACTTCTTTCCTCTAGGAATGTTCCTCTAGGTGTGTTTGTTTTAATTTGGCTCTCTTTGATTTTTTTATATGGCTTAATGTATGTATTTTTATGCTCTTAATGTTCTTAAATTCCTGGCACTCAGTTTCAGAGCTTTTACATCACACTAAAACCTGATATTCACATATTTGCAACTTTTTGAACCTGGATAACTTGTAAGTACTGTTTCGAAAAAAAAAAAAATGAATTGTATTCCTTTCTCAGTTATCATTATTTAAATGGCATCTCTGCCTTCACTGAATTTTTTTCTTTTGCTGTTGCTCTTATTAAATACATTTTTTTGCAATTTGAGTTTGACCATTTCTTGTCTCTGCCTTGAAAAATGCATTTTAAAATTGTAGCCAAGAAAAATGACTGTGAAAGATCGCAATCTCATAGTCATATATGCACTTGCTCATCATAGGTCTGTAGAGATTATTTTTTATAACAGGCCTACAGAACTCTTTATTCTGTGTATTAATTTGATAAATTTTACTTTTTAGATGAATTTTACTATTCTTACATCTACAGAAAAGCCACTAAGGTAGTCAAGAAAGTTCCCCTATATTCAGCACTCAATTTCCCTTAGTAAGCTTCAGTAACATATTTTGTTAGTACTCTACTGACAAAATTTGTTACAATTAATGAGTCATTGTTGATACTGCATTATAACAAAAGTCTGTGTTTTACGCAGCTCATAGTTTTTACTTAATGTCCATTTTCTGTTTCAGAATACCACGTTTTCTTTAGTTGTCATGTCTTCTTAGACTCCTTTTGGGTATGACAGTTTCTCAGACTTTCCTTGCTTTGATGACCTCAACAGTTCTGAGGAGTACTGGTCTGGTAGTTTGTAGAATGTCTCTCATCTAGGACTTGTGTAATGTTTTTCTCATTAGTAGACTGATGTTATGGATTTGGGGGATTAAGACCACAGAAGTGAAGTGCCATTTTCAGCATATTATATAGGTTGAGTAACCCTTAGCTGAAATGCTTTGGGATTTTGGATGTCTTTTTGATTTGGGAATATTTTTTCTAAACACAATGAAATATCTTGGTGTTGGGACCCAAGTCTAAACATGGAAATTAATTTATGTTTCATATACACCTTATATACATAGCCTGAAGATAATTTCAGACAATGTTTTAAATAATTTTGTGCATGAAACAAAGTTTGTGCACATTGAACTATCAGAAAGCAAAGGTGTCACTATCTCATGACTTCTGTGCTCAACAAGTTTTAGGTTTTGGAATATTTTGGATTTTGGATTAGGGATGCTCACCTCCTATCAGCATGACTTTTCCTTGCTGTTGTTGATGTTGAGCATCTAATTTTTGTGTATTTAAAAAAATTTCTCATTTAGAAGCCTTTATTATTTGGATATCAAATGTCTATGCTTATATATTCATGTTTGGTACTATCTGCCCTAGACCAACTTGTGTACTGTTCATTATGTATATCACCCACTGGCTGGTACTTTTAAGGTGAAGCTGGGTTAGGAACATCCCTGTGATTTAATGCAAAGATGTTAATCTACCCACAACAAGACCTCTAATCTGGGTTGGTGGTATAAGAATGGGAATTGATTTTAATGCCTTGGAAGAGAATCCTGTGAGATATAGACAGTGGTCAGAACCCAGACATACGGATTTTTTGTCTTGGAAGTAATCCATTTTCAGATAGGAAATAGAGTACCGGACTATAAACCACTGGAGAATCTCAAATATACAAATCGGGAGAAAAGGGTATATTGAAGAAAATAAATCAACACTCTCATGTGTACATGTGTTCTCAGGACTAACACTGACTAGTGCAATCCAGACCTAAAACAGCAAGATTCATTTCAGATCCCACTGCCTAAAATGCCATGTCCCCACTGGACAAGATAAAGTTTTACTTTATCTTGACTTTGAGCTTGCAGAGAGATGACCTTATGACCCCAGCCAGCTAAGTCTTTGGAGAAGGAATGTGTGGGTATCAGTGTAGGGTCAATTAATTGAACTTTCTGCTCATTCATTTATATAAGAGAAAATTAAAGGACAGGGCACCTGTTGTTTAAGTTGTAGAGTCAGTAGCATGCCCAGATTTAGAACTCAGAACTCTTAAAATTTTTTTGTTCTTTATTCCTTCATCTTTTAAGAGTTTGAAAACTATTCTTATCCCAGCACTTTGGGAGGCCAAGGCAGGAGAATTGCTTGAGTCCATGAGTTTAAGACCAGCCTGGGCAACAGAGGGATACTTTGTCTCCATGAAAAAAAAAAAGTAAGAAAAACATTAGCTGGAGTATGGTGGTATTCAGCTGTGGCTCCAGTTACTAGGGAGGCCGAGGTGGGAGATTCGCTTGAGCCCGGGAGGTCAAGACTGCAGTGAGCCGTGATCACTTGGGTGACAGAGCAAAACCCCAACTCACCAAAAAACAGACAAGAAAACCAACCAACCAACCAACCAACCAACCAACCAACCAACAAACAAAAAAGACCTCTTCTTAAGAGATTATCTGTATTTTTCTGTCATTTCTTAACTTAAAGTTTATTTTATTCAGATATTAACTTTTATTTAATATTATAGACCAAATCATATGAGAAATTTGCTAGATTTTATTGCTGCTAGTGTTAGGTACCAGATTTTCCAACTAAGGGTAGTTTATTTTCATTGACAATATGAAGTAAAACTAAGATACTGGTTTATTTCTATTGATTATGCCAGAGGAAAAGTTATCTTAGCTGATTCTTATATAATAAGGTTATACTTAGAGGATTATCTCTTTTAAAAGCAGAAGAACTTTTTTCTCATTTTTACACACAAAGCAAGTTAGAGCTCTTGGAGGAATAAATGTGAAATATATATTGTGTGGAGTGATAGTTGATGAAATTCCTTTTCCTGATTATTCTATTTAAGAAAGAACTAAATCTTTTCTTCTCCTTGTCTTATAGGTTTTGCAACCTTGATCATTTTTCTTTTTTCTTTCTTTCTAAATCCAAAGGGACTGTAACAACCAGATGTCATGAACTTAAACTTTATTAAAATTGGTTTTCTTCACAGGATTTTCATTAGCTTCTCATGGTTTACTTTTTCTAACCCACAGCCTGGTTTTTATTTTAACACACTGCACTTTAGGTTTAAAATGATCTAATAAAATAATGCTTCTCTAATATGTAACTTTAAGCAAAGTTGACTCTTGAATAAGAACTCACAGCGAATATTTTTAAAAGTGGACCTTGTTTGTTAGCTCTAGGTATAACGGCAGGAGATATAATCTTAGTATAACTAGAAATAACCTCAATGTGATAACATACTGAAAACCCATAGGATTATGAAACATATAATTATAAGAGAAATTCTGCTGAGGAGCATTTGTGCCAAAGAAGGGATGACACTATTTTCACTGCCCATCAACTGAGGATAATTGGCAATAACACACCTCAGGTACATAAATAGATGTGCACTGCCCATGGATAACATGCACTTCAGCAAGAGATTGCTGTGAATACAAAATGGACTTAGAAAGAGGCTAGGAAACTTGAAATGTTCACACATAACTTGCCACCTTTAAAAAAAAAAAACTACAGCAAAAATCCACGAGTTCTCCAAAGACTAATGGTGAGAAATGAAGTGTTTGAGGCACTGAATAATGAAGTCTCTGTGATAACTTCAGTTCAGTAAATAAAATATGTCTTATGTCACCATCCTAGGATATGAACATATTCAAGATTAGGAAGAAAACTCAAAATAACTTTCAATTTTCAAGTGAGAAAAGAACATTTCAAAAAGAAGATCAAGGTCCTTAACTCTTTATTGTATTGAATATAAGTTCACTCTGCCATGATTACTGTTGTATTTTGAATATACCCACAGCACTTGATATATAATAGTCACTTAATATATTTTGTTGAATGACTTCAGAAGGAAAATATTGATAGAGAGTTGAATTATCAATTATGGCATTATGTTAGAAATTCCTAGGTTGATTCAAAATATTATTATAGCTCAAACTGTCAATTTCTCCTTTTTTTCAAATAACTAGCAAGTAGGGTACTTTTGTCTCCTTATTGTTTGTCAGTGTACTAAGGACTAAGTACCTGAGTCTACTACCAGGTGAGAAAGAGGTGAATAAATATGGGATCAGAATGATTGACAATTAAAATCTATTTGTAATCATTTTTCACTAAGAGTTATTAATTATAAGCAGGATGAAAACAATATAGTTAATAAGAGCATACAAAAGATTATTCTTGGAACACACAGCAGTGGAATTTTAGGGATATAAAGTAAGAGATCATTAAAAAGGAAAAGCAATTGAGAAAGGGTAGTTATTTTATTAATAAAAAAGTTGTGAAAAGTTATGTCAAACATTTTCACAGCTTACCTAAGAAGTTCTTATTTTACTGAAAGTAAAGGAAATGGATTGGACATAACATGAAAATTATTGGCCTATTTTGTTAACCTTTACATCCACATCTCATTTACATAGAATATAGCTTAAAAATCATTTTATGGTGAACTGTAAGCTCTTACAACACAGGGTCTGCAAACAGATTTATTTCATTAATAAGCAGGAAAGACAAGAAGCTTGATTAGCAGTTTGTTTCTTCCTCTAGCAAATTCTTTCTCTTTGAAATACATTGTCTAGTGTTATTTTTAGTAGAATTTGTAAACGACAGGTGGATGAAACTTTTTCTTTTTTGAATTTGACTTGATTGCAAGAAATTAGCTAATTTCATCCCTCAGTTCCCCCCAAGTCAGTTACAGCTGTACATGCAGTGTTATCTGAATTGGAAATATACTTCAAAAATCATTCATTTGCATGTCTATTAAGAAAACAGGCAAAATTCTAATGACAACAATTACTTGCCCTTCCTGATGCTCTTTAAATAAAGTACTTTGCAAACTGTACATAAATTTGCCTTAAAATGTTATATTATTCATATATAGTACATTCTCAGAAAGAACTTCTTAGGTTGGAAAAATGGAGTGCTATCTCTATCATTGCAGATTTGAATACAAATTGTTTTTTTTTTATTATACTTTAAGTTCTAGGGTACATGTGCATAACGTGCAGGTTTGTTACATATGTATATATGTGCCATGTTGGTGTGCTGCACCCATCAACTCGTCAGCACCCATCAATTCATCATTTATATCAGGTATAACTCCCCAATGCAATCCCTCCCCCC
>NC_045438.1:46586312-46601465 GCF_002776525.5 Piliocolobus tephrosceles
AGTGATGATGAGCATTTTTTCATGTGTCTGTTGGCTGTATGAATGTCTTCTTTTGAGAAATGTCTGTTCATGTCCTTTCCCCACTTTTGGATGGGGTTGTTTGTTTTTTTCTTGTATATTTGTTTGAGTTCTTTGTAGATTCTGGATATTAGCCCTTTGTCAGATGAGTAGATTGCAAAAATTTTCTCCCATTCTGTAGGTTGCCTGTTCACTCTGATGGTAGTTTCTTTTGCTGTGCAGAAGCTCTTTAGTTTAATTAGATCCCATTTGTCATTTTTGGCTTTTGCTGCCATTGCTTTTGGTGTTTTAGACATGAAGTCCTTGCCCATGCCTATGTCCTGAATGGTACTACCTAGATTTTCTTCTAGGGTTTTTATGGTAATAGGTCCAACATTTAAGTCTCTAATCTATCTTGAATTAATCTTCGTATAAGGAGTAAGGAAAGGATCCAGTTTCAGCTTTCTACTTCTGGCTAGCCAATTTTCCCAGCACCATTTATTAAATAGGGAATCCTTTCCCCATTTCTTGTTTCTCTCAGGTTTGTCAAAGATCAGATGGCTGTAGATGTGTGGTATTATTTCTGAGTGGCACATATACACCATGGAATACTATGCAGCCATAAAAAAGGATGAGTTTGCGTCCTTTGTAGGGACATGGATGCAGCTGGAAACCATCATTCTTAGCAAACTATCACAAGAAGAGAAAACCAAACACCGCATGTTCTCACTCATAGGTGGGAACTGAACAATGAGTTCACTTGGACTCGGGAAGGGGAGCATCACACACTGGGGCCTATCATGGGGAGGGGGGAGGGGGGAGGGATTGCACTGGGGAGTTATACCTGATATAAATGATGAATTGATGGGTGCTGACGAGTTGATGGGTGCAGCACACCAACATAGCACAGGTATACATATGTAACAAACCTGCATGTTATGCACATGTACCCTAGAACTTAAAGTATAATTTAAAAAAAAATATATATGTATATATATAACCCCTATAGCCATAGCCCAATGTACATATAGTGCGAACAGTAAATAAATCATTGTGGGTTTAAATCACTAAAATGTTGTGGGTGTTTGTTACCAAAAACTAATTTAGCACATTTTGATTGACATAGACATTTGTACAAGAAAAGCAGGCAGCTGTAACAACAACAAAAAAAACTATGATCTGTGGTTTTGCAATTAAGCAGTAGGTAGGGAAGAAACTGTTATCAGTTAAGCAGTAGGAAAACATCTAGTAAAACTATTAACATTTAGTAAGTTGGTAAACAGACCATGTACCCAGTAAACTCATGACTCTCAGAAAAGAGGCTAAGAAACAGTATCTGTGTTGTGTAGGTACCTATTGGCTGCATTTGGCAAGGGGTTACAAGAAATTTGGTCAGAAAACAAAAAGGTTTGGAATTAAGAATGAAAAAGAAATCTGTGTCCTTGAATTCAGTAATACAGAGACAACTGATTCCCAGCCCAAACAGCAAAAATATAAAATTCATAGTCTTTGAACAACAAACGCAAAGTAAAATCAGTCTTAGAGACAATGGTCATATTAAGAGTTTATCTAGGCTACTGGGAAGGCTGAGGCAGGAGAATGGCGTGAACCTGGGAGGTGCGGCTTGCAGTGAGTCTAGATTATGCCACTGCACTCCAGCCTGGGTGACTGAGAGAGACTCCATCTCAAACAAAACAAAACAAAACAAAACAAAACCAAAGAGTATATCTGTAAGCCAGATGTGATTGCTCATGCCTGGAATCCCAACACTTTGGGAGGCCAAAGTGGGTGGATCACTTGAGGTCAGGAGTTCGAGACCAGCCTGGCCAACATGGTGAAACCCCATTGCTACTAAAAAATAATAATTAAAAAAAAAAAAAAAACACAAAATGTATTTTTTAAAAAAGTGTCTGTAATCTCAGCTACTCGGGAGGCTGATGCAGGAGAATCACTTGAACCCAGGAGGTGTAGGTTATAGTGAGCCAAGATCTCACCACTGTACCTCAGCCTGGGTGACAGAGCAAGACTCCGTCTCAAAATTAGAAAAACAAAAAGAAAGAAAGAAAAAGTATGCATATAGCACTAAGTGGATGAGGTATCTCAGAGTGAGATCTAACTAAAGGTATGCGTCCCAGAAAATGAGCTTAACGGGATTACTCTCCTCTAAGCCTAAGTGGCTCAAAGTATCTGTGATGGACAATAGTTAGAGATATGTGGATAAGCAAATTATAGAGTATAGCTGTCCTAAGAAATGTATTTTAAGAAGAACAGTGGGTGGGATTTCTAGCATCAAATGCTGATTGGAATCAAATAGGTAGGACACCCACAAAGTTTTCAGAGAATTTTACTCCCAAATCACCACAAATCACCAATCTGGACTGAAATAGAATGCCACTGATCTGGGTTTAAATTAATCCTTGAGCTGTCAGTCATCTGTAAGCAGAAAGTGGATGTGGAAACCTGCTCAGGCCTGAAAGAAGGCTTATTTTCCAATACCAGTTTTTCAGAGATGCCTATGAAGGGTAGCAGAAAGGAAGGAATCTTTCAGAGAGTCACAGAGAGCAAAGGACAAGGGAGCTACTTCCAGGTAGCGAAATCAGGGCCTCTGCAAGGAATATTTCCCAACCTCAAGGTTGGCAGCTTTCACAATCTTGGCTGTATAGCACAGCGCAATTGCTCTGGACCAGACTAGCCCCATGTTCTTTTATTATTCTTTTTCCAAAGTGGAATGCTTATTCAAATTATCCTCTTCTACTTTGGTCAGTGTATATTGGACTGTGAGAGAAAGTTAATGTGCATTTTTAATTCATATGTGTTAAGATCATAAAAGGGTTATATTCAGACCTGATACTAAGGCTACTGCACATCATCCAGATGTCATGATCTAGAAGATTTATGCTGTCACTGAGTGGTACTTTTGGGTTACCTCCTTTTGAAAGAGGTTAATGTATTGTGCACATGGAAATAAAAATAAGCTGACCATTTGTTGACCATATATTACATGTTTGTTACTAATATTTTACTGGAGAATGAATATTTCTTGTTCTCCACGTTTCAGTACACATGGCACTATTTCATTTCCTTTCCATAAAATAAAGTTTATCAAGTGAAATGTGGGTGGAAGTTATGTAGTCTTTTTAAGGTAAAGGTTTTTAAGGGAAATACTTTAATTGACACATTCCTTTCTTGTCTCCATGTTAAAGAGCAATCTTGTTGATCATGAAGGCCTCATCAGGCTATATCCCTGCATGAGGATGAGATGAAGCAGAGCCCCACACACCTGAGATGATATATAACATGAAAAATAAATAAATATTTATCAATTTAAATTTCTAGAATGTTAAGATTGTTTTTTATTGCAGCATAGCATAGCCTATCAGACTAATATGAGATAGAGAGGTATAGGAAATCTGTGCTTTGCTTTCCACAGAACTAATAAAAATTCAGTTAATGGTACTGAATTTATGCAGGCATTTTAGTGTTAAGTAACAAAACTCTGACTCAAGGAGAATAAAATTTAGTACATTATCACAGCAGTCCATGAGGTCCATTCAGATAATCCACAGATAGTTAATTTAAAAAACAGAAAAAAAGATACCAGTCACAATTAGAGGATTTCTCAGTATTGTAAACAACAGAATAGACTATCTCAGAAGGAAGTGAGTTTCCAATCAAGCAAAAATAGAATAAACATGTTTGGGAAGTTGAAGAGACAGTGCTTCTTCCGGAGGGAAATTAAGTGAAATGACCTTTGTGTTTTCTTCTGATTCAGAGATTCTGTGATCATAATTATCTCCCCCTCTGTCTTTTTCAAACTGATTTAAAACAAGATAGGGAAAAGTCAAGTGCCCAGGCTGGACCCAAGATTTATGATCACACTGTTAAACCTTTTTTTATCATTCTGGCAAGTGCTGTCATATGTCCAAGGTGACCCATGTAAATATTGAATTCCTAGCTAAATCCAGCAGGGCTCAGGTTCTACGTTTTACAATGCTTCAGGGTTCTCAGTGGGGAGGAGACCTAGTTAATTGACCACTCCAAGTGTGATTTACAGACTAAGTGGCCTGATTATTGCCATAGTTCCAGAAATACATCTTCCTGTTTTCAGCTGTGTTCCTGTCTTTACAGAAACTGCACAAAGAACTTATAAAAACATGAGGATTTATGCCATATGCAAGAGAGAGAAGTCAGGGTAGATATTGGAACCACCAACATTAGGAGTCAGACTAAGGAGCGGAAACTGATGAAGGAGAGAAACGTACCTGAATTAGACAAGATAAAACCAAGCCATCAGCCTGCACATGAAGGTTCTAGAGAAGAATCACAGAGTTACTTAAGAAAGACACAAAGAACTTTAAGATCATAATACAAGGCATGGAAAAGGAACATAAAGATCATCTATTCGGGCTGCTTTTTTACAGATAGAAACTAAAATTCAGAGCTGTGTTCCCACTCAGGTCCTAGTAGCTGATTTCAAGACTAGTGACTACTGTTTTTATTTTACTGTGTTATGAGTTAATATACTTTCTCTTCTTTCATCACTTTATTTGACCCTCACTGCAATCCTAAGAACTAGGAAGTGGAACAGAAAATGATAATTGTCTCCCAAAATTTATTCTCTTATTCTTAAATAATAAGAGTTCCTAGTTGGGCACATGGACAACCAAAAGAAAGAATAAACTCTTCAATCTCTCATGGAGCTAAATGTGGCATGTTATAACAAAGTTCTTGTCAATGGGATGTGAAGAGAAGTGATAAATATGTAGAACTTTCATGTCCTTCTTTTAAAGGAAGAGGGTCTCCACTTGTCTCCTTTTCTCTTTCCAGTGACTAAACCATAGATGATATGGTAAGCCATCGAACCCTGCAGATGAGAACCAGAGAGGATGATGGAATGACAAATGTGAAGGAGACTGAATCTTTAGAAGACCTCATGAGGTAGAGCTGTTCTACCAGCCCTTAACTGCCTGCCTCCAGATTGTTACGTGTTAGTTTCATTTCTACTGTAGTAACTAAATTCATACCCTAATTCTATGAATTAGGAACAAATTCATAGAATATCTGACAAATTCAACAAATACCTGACAAAGCAGGTTATTTCTGTTACTAATTTTATGAGAAAATATTAATACCCAGTTTTCCTAGGATATTTGATCTTTGGTTAGTGTCTCTATTCAAAGAAAACATCAGTGGAATGTTTTATTGACTTAACCCCCAGTATATATGTCTTGTTTCATGTTGTAAACTACTGCATCTCATTCCACTCCAGTAAAAAAAAAAAAAAAAAAAAAAAGACAATACCTTGTATTCATGGACAGAGATATAGACCAATGGAACAGAACGGAGCCCTCAGAAATAATGCCACACATCTACAACCATCTGATCTTTGACAAACCTGACAAAAACAAGAAATGGGGAAAGGATTCCCTATTTAATAAATGGTGCTGGGAAAATTGGCTAGCCAGAAGTAGAAAGCTGAAACTGGATCCTTTCCTTACTCCTTATACGAAGATTAATTCAAGATGGATTAGAGACTTAAATGTTAGACCTAATACCATAAAAACCCTAGAAGAAAATCTAGGTAGTACCATTCAGGACATAGGCATGGGCAAGGACTTCATGTCTAAAACACCAAAAGCAACAGCAGCAAAAGCCAAAATTGACAAATGGGATCTCATTAAACTAAAGAGCTTCTGCACAGCAAAAGAAACTACCATCAGAGTGAACAGGCAACCTACAGAATGGGAGAAAATTTTTGCAATCTACTCATCTGACAAAGGGCTAATTTCCAGAATCTACAAAGAACTCAAACAAATATACAAGAAAAAAACAAACAACCCCATCCAAAAGTGGGGAAAGGATATGAACAGACATTTCTCAAAAGAAGACATTCATACAGCCAACAGACACATGAAAAAAATGCTCATCATCACTGGCCATCAGAGAAATGCAAATCAAAACCACAATGAGATACCATCTCACACCAGTTAGAATGGCAATCATTAAAAAATCAGGAAACAACAGGTGTTGGAGAGGATGTGGAGAAATAGGAACACTTTTACACTGTTGGTGGGATTGTAAACTAGTTCAACCATTATGGAAAACAGTATGGCAATTCCTCAAGGATCTAGAACTAGATGTACCATATGACCCAGCCATCCCACTACTGGGTATATACCCAAAGGATTATAAATTATTCTACTACAAAGACACATGCACACGTATGTTTATTGCGGCACTATTCACAATAGCAAAGACTTGGAATCAACCCAAATGTCCATCAGTGACAGACTGGATTAAGAAAATATAGGGGTTATATTGTACATTGTCCTAACTCAACTATCTAAGGAGGGAGTCTTCCTATTTGGAGTGCAACTGGGAATCAAGGCAGATGGAAGGGAACTTCAAAGGTCTCTGCCTAGAAATAACAAAAGTCAGTTATATTTACCTTGTATTGGTCAGAGCAAGTCACCTGACCCCATGTGATTTAAAGGGAAGAAGAAATGCAATATTACTATGTATTTAAAAGAAGGAGAACTAGAAATATCGGTTATCAGCGTTAATGATTACCCTGCTTCTTTTAATTTTGATAAAAGTTTGGTCGATTGTCTTTAAGGTCTAGAAGGTCTGAAGCTCTGAAATGCTAGTGTTTGCACAGGTAACAGATAAATGTGATTTCATTATTCAGATGTCTGTAGGGCTAGAATATGTTAATCAACTAACTATAGTAAAATATTTTTATAATATCTGCTAAGTTTCAGAAGAAAAAGATGAATCCATTATAAAATAAATGAAGACTGCATCAAGAATATTTACTTGCTAATACAGACAGAGGATGTTTTGTTTTCCAAATGAGGACATTCATAACTCATGCCATATCATGAAGTTTTTGATCAACTAGAATTTGCTTCTCATTTTCTGCTAACCTCCTTACTTGTATGAGAGGTATGCATTAGGGCACATTTATAAAGATGTCATTTAAGTGTCCTAGAACTTTTAAAATTTGTGATGGGAAAATATCATATTCTTTTAAATGATCTATGGTACTCATCAATGCACCAAGTAGAGGGGAGGTGAAGACATATTTCACAGACAACAACAAAAATGAATGTTTTCTTATTACTGGGTTATTTTAATTGAAATATGATTCATATTTGCTAACAAGAAGACAAATATATACAACAACTCTGTACAAAATGTATATACATAATTAGCTATTTTGCTTTTTTATAAAACAACACAAACAACAAAAAAGTAAAACAGTACAAAAGAAGCCAAATGAATAGATGAGGTTTTGGAAATAATTTTCTATGATCAGTAAAGACAACCAGGCAAATGCAGCATTGCATGAGGTCTAGTAGAATAGTTGTTTATTTATTATTATTTATGTTCTTATTCTATGGTTAAAAAGCTCTCAAAACTGAATATCCAGTTGGTAAAATAGCAAGCCTTTGTCCTGTGCAGAGTGCTTTCTTTGTAAGACTAAGGTTCATTATGTTTATCTCTGCACATAATTATCACAGTCATTTAAAGTGTTTCAAAAAATGATTAATTTTCTCTTACAGCTACCATATATTATAGAATTAACAGGAATCTCAAAAACTCCTGTGGTCACTGTACCACTGGGATGACAGAAACAGCCTTTTCTCTGATTTTCTTTCTTCCAGACATCTTTTCTTTCAAATCCATCCTTTATTCCACTGTTAAATCATTCTGTCTACACATCCTTTTTCCTAAAAATCCTTCTTTGTCAATATGAGTTCAAGACACAAACAACTTTGATGCCCTATTTTTTATAGGATACAGTCTAGATCTCTTGTAGTAGCACTCAGGTCCTTCACGGATGTTATAACCATTGCTTTTCTCTTCCAAGAGAATAGCAATTCTCTATTGCCTTTCTCTTCCAAGAGAATAACAATTATCTATTGCTTCCTCAATTGCCACAGGCATCCCATTTCTGGACTGAAATATTGTACCTTCCCTTGCAATTTGTACTAAGACTCAAAATTCAAGAAGACTGTCGTGAATATTATCCTACTCTTAAATTTTAATGTCAGAATGTTTAATTCTCCCATAATCCAATAACTTAAACATCCCCAATTATTAAATAATGAGACGATTTCATAAGCCAAAGAATACATTTTTAAATTTCTTCACCGGACCAAGCTTACAGTGAATGCTGATGAAACGTTTGCTAGTTTGTTTGGCCATGTAACATTGGCTTATTTTCCATCTCCCAGCAAATTCATAAATTAGCCACCAAATTAGACTACCCATTTAATTTCTCATTCTCTAGAACCAGAAACTCTTTTAAATCTAGAACTTGCTGCCTCACTTTCAAACAACAATAGTAGTTACACATTCCTTTTTTCTCTGGCTTTCTGCCCTCACGTTTTTATCAGTTTTCTTATTTGTTCATTCACAATTCAATTGTTGAAAACATAGTCTATGCTAGGCTACTGTGCTAAATAAAAGCTGGGGATGGAGAAACTATCTTTGCTCTTAAAGAGTCCATAATGTGGCCCGTGGACGCCGCTGAAGAAGCATCGTTAAAGTCTCTCTTCTCCCTGCCGTCATGTCTAAGTCAGAGTCTCCTAAAGAGCCCGAACAGCTGAGGAAGCTCTTCATTGGAGGGCTGAGCTTTGAAACAACCGATGAGAGCCTGAGGAGCCATTTTGAGCAATGGGGAATGCGCACGGTCTGTGTGGTAATGAGAGACCCAAACACCAAGCGTTCCAAGGGCTTTGGGTTTGTCACATATGCCACTGTGGAGGAGGTGGATGCAGCTATGAATGCAAGGCTACACAAGGTGGACGGAAGAGTTGTGGAACCAAAGAGAGCTGTCTCAAAAGAAGATTCTCAAAGACCAGGTGCCCATTTAACTGTGAAAAAGATATTTGTTGGTGGCATTAAAGAAGACACTGAAGAACATCACCTAAGAGATTATTTTGAACAGTATGGGAAAATTGAAGTGATTGAAATCATGACTGACCGAGGCAGTGGCAAGAAAAGGGGATTTGCCTTTGTAACCTTTGACGACCATGACTCCGTGGATAAGATTGTCATTCAGAAATACCATACTGTGAATGGCCACAACTGTGAAGTTAGGAAAGCCCTGTCAAAGCAAGAGATGGCTAGTGCTTCATCCAGCCAAAGAGGTCGAAGTGGTTCTGGAAACTTTGGTGGTGGTCGTGGAGGTGGTTTCGGTGGGAATGACAACTTCGGTTGTGGAGGAAACTTCAGTGGTCGTGGTGGCTTTGGTGGCAGCCATGGTGGTGGTGGATATGGTGGCAGTGGGGATGGCTATAATGGATTTGGTAATGATGGAAGCAATTTTGGAGGTGGTGGAAGCTACAATGATTTTGGCAATTACAACAATCAGTTTTCAAATTTTGGACCCATGAAGGGAGGAAATTTTGGAGGCAGAAGCTCTGACCCTTATGGTGGTGGAGGCCAATACTTTGTAAAACCACGAAACCAAGGTGGCTATGGCGGTTCCAGCAGCAGCAGTAGTTATGGCAGTGGCAGACGATTTTAATTAGGAAACAAAGCTTAGCGGGAGAGGAGAGCCAGAGAAGTGACAGGGAAGCTACAGGTTACAACAGATTTGTGAACTCCGCCAAGCACAGTGGTGGCAGGGCCTAGCTGCTACAAAGGAGACATGTTTTAGACAAATACTCATGTGTATGGGCAAAAAACTCAAGGACTGTATTTGTGACTAATTGTATAACAGGTTATTTTAGTTTCTGTTCTGTGGAAAGTGTAAAGCATTCCAACAAAGGGTTTTAATGTAGATTTTTTTTTTTTTTTTTTGCACCCATGCTGTTGATTGCTAAATGTAATAGTCTGATCGTGACGCTGAATAAATGTCTTTTTTTTAATGTGCTGTGGAAAGTTAGTCTACTCTGAAGCCATCTTGGTAAATTTCCCCAACAGTGTGAAGTTAGAATTCCTTCAGGGTGATGCCAGGTTCTATTTGGAATTTATATACAACCTGCTTGGGTGGAGAAGCCATTGTCTTCGGAAACCTTGGTGTAGTTGAACTGATAGTTACTGTTGTGACCTGAAGTTCACCATTAAAAGGGATTACCCAAGCAAAATCATGGAATTACTGGTTATATAAAAGTGATTGTTGGCACATCCTATGCAATATATCTAAATTGAATAATGGTACCAGATAAAATTATAGATGGGAATGAAGCTTGTGTATCATCCATTATCATGTGTAATCAGTAAATGATTTAATTCTCAAAAAAAAAAAAAAAAAGAGTCCATAATGTAGTAGTGAGAGAGAAGCTAAATCAATATGCACAATAATGTTATGAGTGTTTAGACTAAAGTACAATTGAGTATAGTGGGAAACATTTGAAATAATTCCAAAGCTCCTACTGCTTAATTGTTGATTTTTTTCCCCCTAAGTATCATTTTCTCATTGTTTCACTTCATTAAATAAACTTTTTCATGCCTCTTAAGCCTGAAGATCTTTGATCTGGTTCCTATGCAATGGATTATTTTTCCTGTTTTCCTCAGTGACCTGGCCTGCTTTTTGCTTTCTGTGGGATTCCCGCCATCTTTTTGAGCCTCGCTCAGCTCTGGGTTAAGCCACTATGACATCCTGCTGCTTTTTCCATCTGTCTATAAATTCTGTAGCAATTCCTATTCTGATTCTAAGTATGAGCCTAATGCAATGAGTGAATTGACTTCTTCGATTCTCTTGCCTCTGAACTCTTTTTTCATGTAGTGCTTTCTGTGAGCATTCTGGTCTGTCGACCTGAAATATTGAAACTTCCACTTCCTGCTCTCAGACTCTCAAGTAAAAGAAAAGATGTTTTCATATCATCGTCATAATGCTTCACATGTTAGAAGTCTTTATATATCTCAAAGTCATTTACATTTTCCTCATTAATAAAAACCTTCAGTACAAGTGAAGACAGGCACTTAGTTGCAGTGTTGTAGTTAGTAGGAGAGTTAGGATTTAAATCCAGGGGTTCTGATTTTAAGCTGTGTGAATCTACCACATTCTCTGCAGAAGCAGCGTCATGGCTCTTTCCACTACGGTTCTATCTGCTGTGAAAACCTTCTCTAGATATTGACCTTCCACTGAGGTAGCATAAATCTTTCTTCCACTAATAACACATACAATTTCTGGATACATTTTAATTAATCAAATTCTCACTGTTAAATAAAGGAAGGGAAATTCCATGGTGCCAAAGTCAAAAGGAAATCTAAAACCAGAATTCTACGTTAGAGTGTTTTGCTTTGGCAGCTCAAAGATGGGAAGGCAGGAATGTTAGATTAAGTTCGGATGTAGGGCCTTGCGGTTGTTGAATGGAGTTCAGTATCCACTGGGGAACAGAATCTGTGACCTTGGATTCAATTGAATAAATGGGAATGAATAACAGTGCTAAAGCTGGAACTTTACAAGAAATGGAGTAAAAGAGGAAGCAGGGAAAATTTTCACATCTGCCTGGCAAGCAATAAAGAACTTGACTCTACCAAAATCTTAGGTGGGAAATAAAATTTTCCAGTGAAAAGCTGAAATCCTAGGCCAGAGCCACAAATGAGCATGGAGTCTAAAGTTAGTTTATAAATGTTTTGTTAGACTCCTTAAGCCAAGCTATTAATTTTAAACCATTTTGAACAGTAAACATCCTGGGAATGTTAAGAAAGCAAAGATGAAACAATTATGTAATAACCAAACTGGGGTACATGAGATTCTTAAGGGAAAAGTGTTTCACTAAAAATGAGCTCATGAGAAAAAGTAGAAAGCACATGAGGTGATATCACACCTTGAGGGAGTCTGTCAACATGAACTCAGGAGGAGAAGCTCTCTCAAAACTGGAGATGATGGAACAACTATAAAAAGGCTAGGTAATATTTACTGTTGAAGTAAGTTAAAAAGTAAAAAGAGGAATAGAATCACAAATAATAAGAAAATACAATGTTTGCTCACCATGTTTTGTTGTTTTTACCTCTTCAATAGTTTTTTGGCTCTGTCTCCTCATCTCCATCACCATTGCCACTACTTCAGTTCAGGCCTTCACCTCCTAATTGACTTTCTTGGCTCAGCATTGCAATTTTCTCTTTCCCCAATCTTGTTTGCATTCCCACTTGTTCTTCACATTGCTATATCAAAACACATCATCCCTCTGATTTATATATTAGAGGCTGATTTTAGTCTTTGGGATGTAGTTCAAGCTCCTTGGCATTGTATTCATAGCTCCTTAAGATTGGACCCTAGATCACCTCTTCAATATCATCACACAGCTGCCTCATCCTCCATGCACTTGCCATTCTCTCTCTCTCACCTCTGTGCCTTTGCATGCTCTATCTCTGCTGTTTGGAAAGGTCTCCAAGTCCCCTTTGCCTAAGTCAGTTCCCCTTTCAGGAAGCTTCATTGATTCATCTTCTCCACAGCCTCTTTCTTAGCCTGGATTCTTCCTTAGTCTGGATTCCTTAGTCTGGATTCTTCCTTAGTCTGGATTCTTGCCTTGGTGCCCCCATTCCTTTCAGTCTCTCCATCTATAGCATCTGGTACATTCTCTGTCATGGCATTACCATGGGTGTCATGGTAGGCATGGTAGACTGTGCCAGCCACAGTGTCTGGCACTGTGATGAAGCCTGTGCTATTATTGAGTGAGGTGGTTTATTGGATGGTTTCCTCTGAGGTGATTCCTCTCTGTTTAACCCTATTACTGATTGGATTTCCAACTTAAGCTGAAGACTTTCTCAGCTGTCTTTCTTAAGTATTAAAAGTGGATTTGATTTGCTTCTAAGAATCCTCTGCCCCTAGTTTCAGGGTCACATCACTGCCCCTTTATGCTCCTCTACATGGGATCACACTTGATAGTTTTACCTAAATAATTACCTAAAGGGAGAAAATATTGAATCCTCTCTGTTTTCTATCTTGTTTCTTTAATTAATCTTTTTGTTTTGTGTAATCTCTTTTGCTTTCCCAATTTCTCTTCTTTTTTTCAGATATTTTCTTCATTCCTGTATGCATCTTTGATTGGATCTTTTCTGTTTCCTTTCTTTCATGCTGACACTAAAAACAATCTTATCACCTTTTGTTCTTTCCTGTTAGTCAATATCTGGTCCATGACAGATTAACGTTGACAAGCTTTTGTGCTGAATATAAATGGTTTCTCTGTGTTTAGAAGGGAGCACATAGCACACAAACAAGCTGGGGAAAGGACTATTTATCACAGAAGAAGTTGGAAAAATTGGGATAAACATATTGATCTATTGCAATCTTTTGTTTGTGCTAAGACCAAGTAAGTAATTATTCAGACTACTTACCAACCTCTTCACACTTTAAGATTGCTTAACTTTCAAGGTAAAGAAATTTTATTGTGGTCTAAGACAATTTCCAAATGCTAGCATTCACTTACTGAAAAGGGGAATGTCTGTGGAATAATAATGTTCTGCCATCCTCCTTTTAATGAGAATGTTCTGCCATCCTCCTTTTAATGGTCATCCTCCTTGAAATAAATATATCATAACATCTACATGACAGTATATTGAAATAGGAGAAATGGGGTTATTATCTGGGTTTTTTAATTAGCACAACCAAATTGGAGAACAATAATGGGACATACATGGAAGAAAATGTTATCCTGGTTAAAGAAGCTGGGCATTAAAATCTACAAAACTGGGTTAGAATTCTGGTTCTGTAATTTATTAGGCACTTGGCCTTGGACAAAACCTCAGGATCCTCATATGTCAATTTGGATAAGGATTAAAAAGAACAATGTAGTATTTAGCACAGTTCCTGGCATATAAAATACCCGATATATGTAAGTATAAAATTAAAATAATGATTGTCATTGGCTTATCTCTGTCATCCTCCTGTTCCCTTCATTATTGTCATCCAACTTAAATGCCGACTTTCAAAATTCTCACTATTCTTACTCTTTTTAAACCAGTACCCAGTACTTTTAAACTGTGTTGTGACTCATTGGTGGGTTATGAAGTCAATTTATTGATCTATATTTTAAAATGTAATACAACAGAAAATATTAGAGTGAATTGCACGTACTAGCAAAAAGTAATTTTGTGAAACTTTTTAGTTATACATATGATCTGACTGACATTTTAAACAGGCTCTTCTGCCTGCTATATAGACTATGGACTCTAGGTGGGCACAGCTGGAAGAAGGAGCTTTTGCTGTCACCCAAGTGAGTGATAGTGAGGAAGATGACTGGCATGGAAGGAATAGTTGCAGGTGGAAAGTGGCCAGATTATGGATAAACTTCATGGTAGAGGCACCAGGTTTTATTAACTACTGGATGTAAGGTAAGAGTTTTTTGTTGGACCAAACAACTGGAAGAATGAATTTGCCATTTTCTGAGATGGGGACGCCCCTAAGTGGGGTAGGTTTGTGAACTAGAACAGAGAAAGAAAAATTTTGAGTATATTAAATTTAAGATGCCTATTATTATGGATGTGAAGAAGTTAAATAGATAGTTGAATATACAAGTCTCAATTCAAAGGCAAGTTCTGGGCTGAAGAAGCACATTTGGGAGTCATTAGGATATATATATTATTTGAAGTCATGTGTCTGGATGAGATCATCAAGGGTGTGAGTGGAATTTAGGGAAGGGGTGTGGTCCAAAGACTGAACCCTGGGGTACTGTGACAGCTAGACCATGAGAAAATAACTACAAGCAAGTAGAGAGGCTGAGATACTGTAGCCAATGAGCGGGAGATTAACACCTTGGAGAATGTTGTGTCCTGGAGCCGAGTGAAAAAAGTGCAACTGGAGTGAGTGGTCACCTGCGCAAAGGGCTGTCAGTGGATCACCAGGTGGAGATGATGTATTTAGCCACTGATGGTAATTGATGATGCATACAAGCACCATTTTGGTAGGGTGGAAGCAAAAGTGTGAGATACATATTTTTTGTGTGTCAGGTTTTACAATATGAAATTGTTATAATGCAATACATTTTTTGTTCTTACCTTTTTCTTTTAAAATCATATTTTAAAAATACATTCTAGGTCATATGTCTAGGTTATTACGTTTTACTTGTGCATTCTACCGTATTTTTTTTGTTTGTTTTGTTTTTTTGTTTTTTGAGACGTAGTCTCGCTCTGTCGCCCAGGCTGGAGTGCAGCGGCCGGATCTCCGCTCACTGCAAGCTCCGCCTTCCGGGTTTA
>NC_045438.1:46601865-46677754 GCF_002776525.5 Piliocolobus tephrosceles
TTGGTGGGATTGTAAACTAGTTCAACCATTATGGAAAACAGTATGGCGATTCCTCAAGGATCTAGAATTAGATGTACCATATGACCCAGCCATCCCACTACTGGGTATATACCCAAAGGATTATAAATTATGCTACTACAAAGACACATGCACACGTATGTTTATTGCGGCACTATTCACAATAGCAAAGACTTGGAATCAACCCAAATGTCCATCAGTGACAGACTGGATTAAGAAAATGTGGCACATATACACCATGGAATACTATGCAGAGACGGGGTTTTACCGTGCTAACCAGGATGGTCTCAATCTCCTGACCTCGTGATCCGCCCATCTGGGCCTCCCAAAGTGCTGGGGTTACAGGCTTGAGCCACCGCGCCCGGCCTCTACTGTATTTTTAACTCCATTTCTCTGATGATGGATACCTATGTGGTTTCCAAGTAACTGCCACAATGAACTTTCCTGTCCCCTTTTAGTCCTGTGCTAGTATTTCTCTGGGATACATACCTAGGACTGTAATTACTAGGTCTTAGGACATGGACATTCTTGATTTCTGTGAAACACTGCCAGATTGTGTTTCTGTTTGTTTGGTTTTGATTTTTTGTTTGTGTGTTTGTTTTAGTAGCTGAACTTGTTTACCTTCTCTTCAACAGCATATGGAAGATGCAATTGCAACCGTCTTCTATTATTCGTTTTCTATTTTAGCATTGGCCCATAAAAATTAGAACTTCACAGATATTAGGAGAAAACTTTTCACCTATCTCTTCACCTCCTCAGACCTGCCTTTCAGCAGCAAGGCTCTACTGATGGGTGAGATGGAGAGGATTACTAAGTATGCCTGCTTGAGCCCTGTTTTTGCTCTTTCTTTTCACCCAGGTTTCCTGTAGGCCAAGTCTCTTCTCTTCCCCTGCAACAGTAAGTGAACACGGCTAGGCCTTGACCCTGTGTGGGGAGATATCCATGCCAGAGGAAGTAGGAAAGCCTGTGTTTGCCCCAGATACAAACTAAATTCTCTAATACAAATTTACTAGCAGTGAGGCTGATGTTTTGATTCTTTACTGACTTCTGTGTTTTATCACTTAGTTTGTCCCTTCAGAAGTCCCAATAAAAGGGAAGATGCATAGCAAGATAAAGAAAGGAGACAGAGAGGGAATAAACATGGAGAGACAAATAGAGAGGGAGCTGGACAGTGGTAAATGAAAGGATGGAGACCTCCTCATTTTTTTTGTAAAGTGGGAACATTCATACAATTGCAGTGCTGGTGACTGATGAAGAAAACAACAGATTCAACAGCAAGAGGTACTGAGAGAGGGATAGCTACAAATAGGGACCACAACTCCTAATTTGGCTGGGAGAGGTGTGTGTCTACAGTCTTAGCATTTTGTTCAGTTTAGTATTTTCCTGGACAAAGGTATCCCAGTTTGGATAATTAATTATATAGTCACTACGGGTGTGGTGGAAAGAACAAGGCTGTTTTTGGTGCATGATAATGGAGAAAACCATAGATGAGCAGTTTCATAAGGAACGTGATTTTTAAGTGATGGGTAATTATATGTCTTTAGTTTTAAATGCCATCTGAAAAGTGGATGTCATAACCCTTCTTTGAGGAAACATTGTCATTAACGCAAAGATGGTCAAAGAGACTATTTGCATTTATCTAGTTCAGTGGGTTTCTTTTTTTTTTTTTTCTGGAGTCTAGCTCTGTTGCCCAGGCTGGAGTGGAGTGGTGCTATCTTGGCTCACTGCAAGCCCCACCTCCCAGGTTCACATCATTCTCCTGCCTCAGCCTCCTGAGTAGCTGGGACTAAGGTGTCCGCCACCACGTCTGGCTAATTTTTTGTATTATTATTATTACCTTTCCTTTTTTAGTAGAGATGGGGTTTCACCACGTTAGCCAGGATGGTCTCGATCTCCTGAACCTCGTGATCCACCCGCCTTGGCCTCCCAAGGTGCTGGGATTACAGGTGTGAGCCACCGTGCCTGGCCGTTCAGTGGTTTTTAAAGTGTGGTCCCTTTAAGGGGACCCATATTAATGCCACCTGGGAACTTATTAGAAATGAGGATTCTCAGGACCCATCCAAACCTACTGAATCAGAATCTTTGAGACTGGGGCTCAGCCATCTATGTTTTAATAAACTCTCCAGCTGAATCTTACGCACAGGAATGTTTAAGAGCCAGTGATTTCATTTATATATAATAATTGTGAAGGCAGAAATACAATAGTGCTATATGTCAATATAATCTGTCAATCAATCATCTGTTAAGAATCTATACAAAGCCCTGTGTTGGGTGCTTTATTCTGTGAAAGATGCACAATAACACGAAGATAGTAAAATAAGCATTCTCTACCCTTGAGAAGATTGCAGTTGGGTTGGGGAAATTGCACCTACACCCATAAGAAGTTGTCTAATAATAGAAAACAATAAATAAGTAGGCAAGCTAAAATGTCTATTGGAGTTCAGGAGAGAATTCCCAATGGGAGAGCACAGACAGGAGATACTCTGTGGAGGACATAGAACTCAGAAACGAGAACAGATGGGAAATAGCAGGAACCAGGAGAGTCTAACTGGAGAGAGAAGATCAATTTTCAGCAAACAATGAGTAGCAACTGAAGACAATAGTGTTAATGCCAATAAGGTTCTGCACTGGTCTTATTGAAAACAGATTCCAAGATGAAATGTTTTCAAAACTTGAGATTAGATAACATTAAACAGGTTTCTTTTACTGCATACACGTCTCAGAGACTTTAAAATTTTAAAGAGCAATGTGGTGCTCCAAAAAGGATTGTGGTATTTACCAGTTGACTTATGGTTCTCGGAGCAGAAGATGCCAAAAGGGGTAAGATCCCTGAAAACACCTCTGAAGTGGAATGCTCTTGAATCATCTCAGCTCTCATGGGGTTTACCAAAGCATCCAGCATGCTAGCCACCTCTTGCTTATCCTGTTCAACCGAATTATGTCAGTGATCAAATGGATCAAAGCAATGTTCTGTGGGATGTTCAGACAACCCAGATAAGAGATGATAAGAGAAAAGTCTAGCCTTGAGGCACAACTATAAATGAATAGTATTCTTTATCATCTGTGAATGACAACTGTTTGTGATTTTCTTTTCTATTTGTAATGAAAAAGAGCACATTTGCCAAGAGTGTCAACATATGACTTTTAAGGAGGTAACTATACTAGTCAAAACTCATAGAAGCAGAGAATACAGTAATGGGGCATTGTCACTTAATGAGTATAAATGTCTTGTTAGAATAAATGAATAAGTTCTGGAGATCTGCTGTAAAATATAGTGCATATAGTTAGCAATACAGTATTTAAACTTCAAAATTGTTAAGATGGTAGATCTCATGTGAAGTGTTCTTACCACAAAAAACAAAAAACAAAACAAAGGTATACAAGGACACTTGGGGAGGTGTTGCGTATTTCTATTACCTTGATTGTAGTGATGGTATCACGGATGTTTGCACGTATTCAGACTCATCAAATTGTACACATTAAATACATGCAGTTCTTTGTATATCAATTATACCTCAGTAAAGCTGTTTAAAAATCAGCAAAGCCTTTCTAATCTGCTTTAGCAATACCACATCCAGCATAGCCTCTGAGATGAGGGATATGACTTGGTGGAGTCTGTGGTAGTCTATAGTCATTGTCCAAGTTCCATCTGGTTTCTGCTAGAGCTAGTTCAGGGAGTTAAGTGGAGATATGATACAGCATCGACCCCACCTCCTTTAGGAATTTAATAATGGCAATCAGGTCTAACAGTTTCCCACCCCCAGGATAAAAAATATTTTTAATTTACTAAATTTCAGCTAGAGGTGGGGGAAAGTTTCAGTGGTTGCTACTTGGTCTTTTCCAAGATCAGAGATCTAATACAGTGGTGACTTCAACTGCAAGTATGTCAGTAACAATTGTACACTCAGGGACTGAAGAAATCACCATTGGGTAGGTCCATAGACCTAGTGGGCCCACCTTAAACTGGACCTGAGATGAGACTTTATTTATTACTTGGCCATCACAAGCCCCTACTTAAACAGAGAGGCTCTAATAATGCTTTGGGTTTCTGAGTGTCAACTTCAATTCAGACCTTATGTTCAATTATCCTTGACATGTATGGGCATTCTCTGTCCCCAGTGTACTATTATATGAATATATGGCAGAAGGACCAGGGAAATGCTAAGTCCTTCCTCCCAGGGACCCAGTCAATTCATCAGTAAGATGTTTCCAGATCTGAAAACTGGCTCAAGTCTGTGAACTGAACAAAGGATGGTGACTTTCTATTGAGCTAATTCCCTTCAGCATCCAATCCTCCATTCTTACTTTCTGTATTTGTTACAGTAATTTCAGCTTCCTGGCTTAACAGGAAAATCACTCTTCCATGGCCTCTATTATTCGGGGCCCTATTATCCTCATGAATATTAACAAGCCCGTCTCTGTGACTCTTCTCCTAGACCAGGCCAGCAGAGGAGCGTCACCATTGAACAATTTTGTGATGCTAGTGTCCGTCTCACTAGTGTATACCTGATAGAGACTGGTGTGTCCACCAGGCTTCCCACTGAGCTCAACTCTCTGAGGGGTTGTCTAACTGCACGTAATATATCCATCATAGCATGCCCACTTTGCTCAGTGTCTTTATTCCCTTCTCTAACATTTGCCAAGGCAACTCAAGCAACTCAAGCACATTCAGCATTTGCTTTATCAGGCTTCTAGGAGCTACCCTAAAGTCAGTATGCCCTGTGCCCGGGTGTCCTTGCTGGAATAGTAAATTCTGTGTACCCAAGTCAATGAATCTTTGCTTATCCAGCCTTAAATTATTACCCTCTCAATTAAGTTACCTCAAAATTCAATTACCCAGATGTAATTCCCAGGCTTCTACCAGTATAGGCTAGCTAATTCTTCCAGCTTTTTAGTATATCATCTCTTCCCTTGCTTATCAGACTCACCATCTTCCTAGCAGGGTTATGCTGGGACGTAGCCTATTATCTGCTTGACTGCCAGTAGAGGAGGTATGGGAGAGCTCCTGAAGTGGGTATGACTGCATTGTTGGTGGGGAGGTGTCTGCTACATTTTTAAGCATGAGAGAAGTGCTAACTTTCACCAGGCACGGTGGCTCATGCCTGTAATCACAGTACTTTCGGAGGTTAAGGCAGGTGGATCACCTGAGATCAGGAGTTTGAGACCATCCTGACCCATGTGGAGGACCCCCTTCTCTACTGAAAATACAAAGTTAACCGGGCATGGTGGCACACATCTGTACTCCCAGCTACTCAGGAGGCTGAGGCAGGAGAATTGCTTGAACCCGGGAGGTGGAGGCTGCAGTGAGCCAAGATCATGTCATTGTACTTCATCATGGGCAACAAGAATGAAACTCCATCTCAAACAGAAAAAAAAAAAAAGAAGTGCTAACTCTTAACTCTTTCTAAGGAAGCGTGTACTACATTAGCAAACTTTGAGGGTTCAGAGGGTCTGCAGCACTCACATCCTTGGAGGCATCCATCCAAATGTCTTTATGTTTCAGAGTTCCAGATTTTCCCATTTGGGACTTGAGCTAAACATAGATTTGCCTTGGCTGAGGATTAAAACATTTCTGGAGCTCTGCAACTCTAGCAGTTAAGTCTTCAGCCTGCTGCTCATCTGTTTGTGCTGTTCACTGCAGGAGGTACTAGTCTTTTGGCAAACTACCAGTAAGGCTCCCTTGCTCTCATCTTTCAGTCTTCAACTGCTTGTCATGGTTTTCAGTTTCTCATTATCCTTCTGCAGGGCATCAGTCCAACTTAGCAATAACCAGACAATGCCTTATTCTCTAGAGATTGTTCCCATGATCTCTATCAAATGCCTTTGTGCTCATACTAGGCATATTCCCCAATACATTTTTCTTAGATCACCATTAATAGTCTTTAGTCATTGGGTCACTGCCTCCTTCCAGGAACTCTGTGTTGGCCATATATCATGCAGAAGCATGCACATATTCTATGTCTTCTCGGCAGTAAGTGAGCCAGCATCCAAACTCTATTTTTCCATCTGTGTTCTTGTGTTACTCCTGGGACCCCCTGTGATAGCTCAGCTGCTCCAAGAAGTACATGCCAAGATGGAATTAAGTGTGCAAAATAATTTTTTTTTGGGGGGGATGGTGAAAGTGTATGAAGGATAAGGGGAAGGGAGCACAAGGTAGAGAGAGCCTTCAGGCCACAATGCAAATCTGAAATCTGTAAAGGAGAAAGAAAGAGGAGAAACGGGTAGAAAAAGAATCAGATTGCTATGCATTTCAAAGAAAGTTTTGATCAGGTTCATTTGGAGCCTTGAGTCAAAATTGTCCATTAGAAGGGTCCTGTTTCTTGTATTAGTTATTTTGCTCTGCTCATTTCTTGGTTGTTAGGAACTCATAGGGAAACATGAGATTCCTCATCTCTCAGCGCAGACATGATGGTGGATCTGTGTCTGCACAAGAGTTCTGAGTGGTGCATTTCATGGCTGCGAAAGGTCTTGCATTTTCAAACTTCTTTGATCATGGACTTTACCTGTAAAACATCTTCGAGGGATGTTCAGTGAAATATACTTTTTAAAACTCTGGCTTTATAATTTTTAAAATTTGAGTTGCTGATATAAATTAACTTAGGAATGCAAATGATATCTCTTCTAATGTCCCTGGTTTTCATTGCTTTTCTTTGGTCAAGAGAAGGCTCTCTATTTTTACTGTATTTTAAAACAAATGTCGGTATAATAGATTACTGTGTACCAGCAAATGTTCAAGAATTCTGTCTCAGTCAGCTCAGGCGCTACAACAACATGGTAAACTTGGTGGGTTAAAAAATGTGTATTTTAAACTTCACATGGGGTCTGGGAAGTCCAGGAATAAAGTGCCTGCCAATTTGGTGTCTGGCGAGGACCCTTTTCTGGGATTGCAGAGGGTTGTCTTGCTATATCCTCACAGAGCAGAACAGAGATCATCTCTCTCATATCTCTTTTAGGGGCACTGATTCCATTCAGAAGGATTCCACATTTATGACCTAATTACTTCCCAAAGGCCACGTCTCCAAATCCCATCACATTGAGAATTATGGTTTTAGCATAAGAATTTTGGAGAGATGCAAACATTCAGTTCATATCAATTTCTCTATATGTTAACTTGTAACTGTACATTTGAGACAGGTACTCTTATTATCTCCTCTTTACAAATGAAGAGGGTAAGGGTTCAAGAAGTTACATGACTTGCCTAAAAATCACGTAGCTAGTAAGCGGTTGTGCCACTTGTAAGTTGTGCAACTTGTAAGTTGAACGCACAATGTCTGGCTCCAGAGTCAGTGCTCTCAACCACTGTGCAGTGCTGACATGTGGGCATTCCTATGTTGTCTATGGCTCTGCAGAAGAGTCTTTGGAAGCTAATGCTGAATGTGACTTAGCAGGTTACTGTTAATGAAGGACCCTGAGTGGCTGGTGCAATGTATCTTGGATGACTCAGATAAGTGGGACTCGGATAGCCAGAGAATGCATCCCCCAATGAACACATGTAGAAATACACACTCTATGTTATTATTTGCACCATGGATAAATATATATATAAACCTGCGTGCACATGCTCCATACACGTCAATGTATCAATGTATCTATCCCATGTCTTATAATGTGTTCATTTTAAGTATACACAGTCAGAACATTTTTAGTATTCTCATAAATGTATTAGTAGCTGGTTAGTATGGGATCTGTCGGGTTTGAAGTCATACAGACTTTTACTCTAATTAGCAGTGGGATCTTCAGCAGGTACTTTTACATCTTTGAGCTTCAGCTGTCTCATCAATAAAAGCAGCTATCATCACACCGATCTCACAGGGTTGCTCTGAAGATCACAGGAGAGAAGAGAAGTGAAACTGCCTCACACAGCTCCAGTACTCAGGAGAACAGTGAACACTGTGTTAAACTGAATTAAATATTACTTACAATTCTTAACACGATGGAGGTTTCTAATTGATTATTAATAAAATGAACGTGGATTATGTTAACCTGAGCTGTTTTCAAAATCTGTACCCTGCAGTTTCGACTGTGAAGTCCAGCCTTCTTGTTTTCCTCTAGGCTGAAATCATCAGGGGTCCTGAATTATCTTCTTAGCACTCTCACTGGTCAGCTGCGTGATTCCAGACAAGCAACTTTCCACTCTTGTTTCTGAGTTGAAATTCTCAGATTCAGTACCATGGAGGATTGCGGGATTGGCTGCAAGAACTTCAGCAGACAATTTTTTAAAATTGTAGTCGAAGGCTCTACCTCAGTGATTCTGTCTGATAGCATTTTATTCCTTAGGATAATGCTAGAAACTATAAGATTCAGGAGACTGGTGAATTATTATGCGGAAAATTTTTGAAACTTTATTTTTCGTTAAGTTAGTCTGAACCTGAACTGTTATCATAACAATGCAGCATATTCTTCTCTCTAAGGAGGTAAGTGAAATCAGATTTAAAAACTCAATAACTATACTTAGAAATGGCACATTGAAACTTAATTTTATTTTCTCCCTTTTAAGCAGGACTCAGCCATTTGTCTACTTTCAATCCTGTTCTGGGGCACACACTTTTTCTGAAGGCAATCTGGGAGAACTTTGCATTGTAAGCAAACTGAGGTTCAGTCTTACCCTGCCCCTGCCCTGATTAATATTTGGACATTTACCTAGTTCTCCTTTTCCCACATTCTCCAAGCAAAAACTTGCAGGCATGTGCAGAGTCACAGGCAGGCTCTCCCAGGGAGGCAGGAACAGAGGTCAATTAGTGGGCAGCATCCTCATGTTCTCTTGATCTCTATAGGTTCCAGGATGTTTAAACCTAGGTGAAAGGTGGTTAAAGAAAGGAACAGGTTGATGTATGTTGTAGCAGAGAAACAGAAGTGGGGACATCTGCCAAGCATGGTCAGCGTGGTTTCCTATATCCTGGGAAAGCTAATCAGACCATTTCTCTAGGACCTGTATCATTTGAAATCTTTTCTGCTTTTGAGTATAAGGCAGAAAGATGTGGTCAGCAACTACAGATAGAGAAGCAGGAGCTAAGCCCAATGGCGTGTGGGGGAAGATAATGTTTACAGTGTACACTTGACAGGGAAGGCAATTTTGTTCCTGTCTTCCCAGATCATCCCCACTTCTAGTTCCTTACTTTCTTGATAGATGTTCCCATGAGAGGAAGGAGGAGTTGCTATCCCATGCCTGGGATCTCGATACTATCAGTTGCCAGGGTTATCATTCCTTAATAATTACAAAGTTATGCCTATTTATTTTTATCTTCCTGGCTTTATGCAGCTGAGTGGGCAAGGGGTCTTAGGGTCTCAGGGAGCTTGATTAAGAAGCAGCTGCATTCTTGTATTCTCTGTCTCTCTCTCTTTCGCCCCCTAAAATCTACTTGATCTTATACACAGACTTGGAAGTTAGTTAGTTTCTTTAAATAGTGTTTATTTTTTTCTGTTTAACTTTTATTTTAGGTTTGGTGGTACATGTGAAGGTTTGTTACATAAACACGTGTCAAGGGGGTTTGTTGTACAGATTATTTCATCACACAGCTATTAACCCCAGTACCCAATCTTTTGGGCACTTTCAGGTACCCAGTTATCTTTTCTCCTCCTCTCTCTTCTTTCACCCTCTCCGCTCAAGTAGACCCCAGAGTCTGTTGTTTTTTTCTTTGTGTTCATTGTTCTTATCATTTAACTCTCACTTATAAATAACAACATGTGGTATTTGGTTTTCTGTTCCTCCATTAGTTTGCTAAGGATAATAGCCTCCAGCTCCATCCATGTTCCCACAAAAGACGTGATCTCATTCTTTTTAATGGCTGCATAGTATTCCATGGAGTGTATGTACCACATTTTCTTTATCCAATCTCTCATTGATGGGCATTTAGGTTGATTCCATGTCTTTGCTACTGTGTATAGTGCTGCAATCAACATTCTTGTGCATGTGTCTTTATGGCACAGTGATTTATATTCCTGTGGGTATATACTCAGTAATGGGATAGCTGGGTCAAATGGTAGTATACTTTCAGCTGTTTGAGGAATCACCATACTGCTTTGCACAATGGTTGTCCCACCAACAGTCTATAAATGTTTGTAATAACAACTCATTGTGGTTTTGATTTGCACTTCTCTAAGGGTCAGTGATATAGAGCATTTTTTTCATATGCTTGTTGGCCACATGTACGTCTTCTTTTGAGAAGTATCTGTTCATGTCCTTTGCCCACTTTTTAATGGGGTTGTTTATTTTTCTCTTGTAAATTTGCTTAAGTTTCTTATAGATGATGGATATTAGACCATTGTCAGATACATAGTTTGCAAATATTTTCTCTATCAGAGCTCTATTTTAGGTACCTGCATAGTTACTAGTTAAGTAATATTTCAATTCCTATTTTTCTGCAGAGAGAAGGAGTAATGAGCAGGAAAAGCCAGAGACACTCCTAGATATCTGTCCATAATACTATCACATACCACCCAAACCCCATCTTTTAAAATAGTCAGGCAACTAAAAGTTTAGAAAGACATTTTTTTTTTTTTTATGAGAGGGCAAGAAAGACAGACAGACATGTGTTTGAGTCCTTACCTAAACTTAGTGACTAGTTATCTATTACATTTTAAGTTGTTGGTCTGAGCCTATTTTCTTATCCCTACAATGGGGTTTGTAATATTTTCCCCGAAGAGTTGTTGCAAAAGTCTCAGATAATACATGTCAGTCTTTGACATATAATAGACATGAATTTATAGGCATTTTAATCTAATCAGCTTCTGAGATTTTTCCCTCTTTCCCCCTCTACCAAAAGACCTCTTTCTCTCTTTCATACACAACAACCCTCAGGCTGCCTGTCATCCTTCTGTGACTTCTCTTTTTTTCTTAGAGGTTGCCCTGATTCACTGTCATCAGACTTCACTTGTATAGACCCAGAGGCAGTTGAGGGTTGAGTAAGATAGAGGGATATAAGTATTGTGGGGTTGCAGTGACTCAGAGAATACAGGCATATGACATAGGTCACCTTTCTGTCAGGCGACTTGATGATCCTTGTTGGTAACCCAAGAAGGCTAATAGCATAACATGCTTTCAGACCGATAATCCTTACATATCTTTTCAACTTTTATTTAGCGTGAACAGGTAAAGTTTCTATTGAAAAAAAATTGTATATTTTTTTCTGTGTATAGTGTAGTTTGTTATAAGTAATGAAGCAGTAAAAATTGTTTTAGAATTATCTTTCATTTCACAATTTTAAGTCATTCATAAACAAGTAACATTCGTTATTCATGCAGACAAAGTGTTAAGTGTGTTCTCCTTTCCACCTCTTTATCTGGTTATTAAAAATATCATCTAAATAAATACTTAACCTTATTTCTGGACTCTGCCAATCTTTCGTCATTCTACTCATATTGGGGTCTTGATCATTTACTGTCATTATGCATTTTGAAGTTGTTAGGAATTTTACCTTTGAATTTCACATATATATGTATGTATGCATATATGTATGAAATGCACACACACATAAACAGATACACACAAATAGTTCTCCCTAGAAGAAAGATAAATTACTGGCAGTATTTTGCCAATCATAGTAATTCATTTTGTGTTGCAATTTTGAGTAGTCTCCAGCTCTCAGTTTAATTTTTCCTCTTAAATTTTTATAAATGCCAGTGATTACAAACAGCATAGTTTATTTCTTTAAAAACATGAGATGACCTGATTAAATCAATGAAAGTTTGAAAATCTGTAAAAATGATATGTGTCATCTATGAATAAAAATATTAATGATATATACTAACCTTAACATATTACTTTATAATTTTTTATAGTTACAAAACAATATCATATTTGTCACCCTATTCCTGACAGCAAACCTATAAATTAGTTATTATTAATATTTTAGACAGGAAATAGAGACCTCAGTCATTTCGTTTATCTAAGAGTATGAACCTAGAGGTTGGCATGACCAGGACTAAAATCTAAATCCTTTAGATCCAAATCCTATGCTCTTTCCTGTGACCATGTTGCAGATAATAGATATTTTTATTTTTAGAAAATTGTGCAAATGCTCCAAATCTTAGGTTAAGAGTCAGAGAGGCAAGAATAGAAAATCATCCACCTGGGATGATTTGTCCTAGAGAGTGCAATTAACTTGGTCCCAAAGTGCTTCAAAGATCTGGGACATTTTTTATTAAGTAGGTGAAGGTTGGTAAAATTTGCCAACTTTTTCCATTCTGACTTCATTCACTTCTTTGTACTTTAAATGTGATTTCATAGAACCAAGAAGTAATGAACCATCACATAAAAGGTTGACAGTCCATGGCTCCAGGCACATGAGATTTATTCTACTATATAAGGTTTCAGAAAAAAAAATATGTATAGATTTGAAAGACTCATGGAAAATGGTTTGGAGGCAAGTTACACAGAACAGAATGATGGTTAGGGATGGAAGGGCATATTTCATTCATGGAAGGGGGATGTCTGAGACATTATCATTGAGATGTGATATCAATTATTTAGGATTTTCTACATTTACATTACAAATAAAATTGGTATCGTTATTTTGGATTCAGTGATTCAATGAACCTTAGTGTTATTGAAGAGTAGTAGATACTTTATTCTCAAAACACTTTTAGATTGTTAGGCAGCAGTGGAGAAGAGTGTAAGGAAAGCAGAGGTTGAAATATGCCTTCCAGGTTTAAGGGTCTTGGTGCTCTTAAAAAATGTAGTGGTACTACAATAAAATATTTTAATAGAAAGGAATCTCAAGGAGTAAGGCATTTCTACTTTGCACATGGGATTTTATACAAAGAACAACCATACTCTATTTCCTGAAGGTAATATTATTTTTGAATGCACAACTGGGGTCGAATTATAAGCAATTACATTTTCAGATGCAATATCATAGGAGTCTCTTGGCTTTTATACTCTTAGAATTTTTCAGTGACTCAGCAGATTGAGTTGCAATGTCAAAAGGAAGGACCTGAGAAGCATGGCCTTGAGGGACAAAATAAAGAAAACCAGGTCCCAGAAGTTTTGCAATTTGTCCAAAATTTTATAGCTTCTAAATCTATGTTCTTGAACTGTATATCCTCAGAGTTCTGTGAAATCTATGAAATCAGGATAATAATAACCCTTATCCATAATGTTACTGTAGTATTAAACTAGAAAATAGGTGATAAGTGCTTAATACAGTATGAAGCAGACACACTGCAAGATGCTGTAAGGTTACAATGAAACTAATTATACTTATTCTACATCCTATGCTTTCTTTACCATACCACACTGTAGTAACACAAGACAATTTAGTACTGGGACCAGAGTTGGCATAAAAGCTGCTGCTCCTTTGTTCTTGTAATGTCAGGGAGTGCTGGATTATGGGTAGGTGTTGCAGAAACAGGGATAGGAGTTTGAGGTAGGTGGAAGAGGGAGGAAATAGTGAGAACAAGACCCGGGAGCCTGCCCATGGCACCGTTGTGAAAGTTAATACCCTTTTACCAAACATCCTGAGTCCGCCTCCTACCCCAATGTTAGGAAAAGTATTTGAAAAAGGGTTCATTCATTTACCAATTCTTTATTCTGAATTGATAGTTCTCCAAAATAAAGGAGACTAATTTCAGGGCAGTCCCCCAAATGCAGGGGTTGCTTGCATGACATTGAGCCCCCCACATGCAGGGGTTGCTTGCATAGCATGCTTCTTGCTCCAGTGGCACATAGACAGGCTTCTGTATGCTGAAGAATGGAGATTCGTAGCAGGAATGGGGAGAAACCTTTAAACCTCACAGTAAGTTAAGCATATGGGTGAAATAGACTGTTATGCACACCACCCTCTTATGTGACCCTTTCAGAAAGAGACTTCTCAATATAAAGAAATTATGATCTACTCAAACAAATCATCTCCCTGTTTTCAGCTCCATTGAGTTGTTCAACTTCTATCAGTGTAACTTTCTAGTTGAGTTATATAGGGAAGAAAAAACATTTGGCTTAACTTGGTATAGTATTTTTCAAAATTCAGGCATCCCTAGAGTTCTTAGAAAGTAATGAGCATTGAGTTTGTCTTTGGTCCAGAGAGTTTTTATCCACTGTCTTGGAAGAAGTTGACAGTTCTGACACTTGTCATTCGTACTTGGTGACCTGTGTGTCTCCAGTGAAACTTGAAGAGACAACCCAGTCTCTAATGATAAAGAAAAAAAGGAAAGCAAAGAAAATGTGTTTTCTTAGCCACCATCATAGGGATGGGCAGTTCATATTTTAAGCTAAAATATGAAATTTTTCTTGAGTCTCTTAAATGGGGGAAGTTTGATATTTAATCAGATTAAAAATATCATCAAATAAGATCATTTTGATTATCAGGAGACTTTTTGTTATATGATATCCATTAGGGGTTCAGTTTAATTGCTAAGTAATGTGTTGGTGGCTAGAACATATTTTATTAAGATCTTATTTGAAAAAGCACCTGTAAATTTTCATCAAACATCTCAAATTATATCTTCCAGAAATCCATGACTACACTTAAATTTCTATGAGTTAATTGCTCAGACAATAAACAATAAATAATGAACAACAGTGTTTGTTTCTAATCTTTTTTCTAAATATTAATTATACAGTTCTTTTTTTTTTTTTTTTTTTCAATTTCATTTTTACATTCCACTAACTGGCTTGGCTCACAGGAACTGGGCTAACCCAGAGAACAACAAGAGTATCAGTCAGGACTTAACCAGAGAAACAGAACCATTAGGAGAGGTACATAGTAAGAGATTCATTGCAGTGAATTGATTGACACAGTTGTCAGGGCTGGCTAGGCAAATCCAAAATCAACAGGACAGGGCATCAGGAAGGGCAGGCTGGAACTCTTGGTAACTAGCAGAAGTTGTTGTCCACAGGTGAAATTTATTCTTCAGCAGGGAAGCCTCAATTCTGCTTTAATATCTATTAACTAAGGGAATCAGGCCCACTCAATTATCCAGGAGAATTCCCTTACCAGAAGTCAATTGATTATGCATTTAAAAAATATCAACAAAATACCTTCGTAGCAACATGTGGACTGGTATTTGATTAAATAACTGAGAACTGTAGCCTAGCTAAACTGACACATCTAAAGATCATCACAACATGTCAGCATGTAACTGATCCATGTGAATAGCAAACAATTAATACTAATTGACTATTTTATTCAAACAGGGCTTATCTTTGCATTCCCAAAAAGATTTCGTTTTGAAGATGCTTCAGCATTGCCTTCTAATTCTCAGTATAACCTCAAATAAATAAATCAGTAGGTGACCTGGGTTGGTTTTTCATCTGGAGACAATCCCTGAGTTATCTAAACCAGATATTAATGCTCCAGGCCTATAAATGTCAGCACATAGCTGTTATTTGGAGGACATGGGATTATCTTCTCCTTTTCTTTCTCCAACTTCATTTTAGTCTTAATAGAGGAAGCCATTCTTTCATGGAATTGATTATTTGCTGCTATGGTAAAGAAGTAATAGGATTTTTTAATTGTATAGAATAATGTTGAATACATGATGGTTAAGTTCCCAGGCTTGCCCCTCCAAACTCAGTTCAAAGATCAAAAACTGGACCCTTTAGCTGTATTACCCCCAACTGGGGAGTTCTTCCCTAAGGCAACTATACCACAAATTTACAGCTAGTTTATGAAGTACATATGCACCCAACTGATATTGCTTTACCATGTACTCATTTATTAAATTATTCTATTTTTAGTATAAGAATTATTTCTAATTGTTTCTCATAAGGTAACATTTTTTTGAGTTTCTACTACATGCTAGACTTGATAGCAGATGCTGTGGTATAAAACCACAAAGGTGAAGGAAGCAGCCTTACAGAGCTTAATTGTGCATTCAATTTAGGGTAATTGGTATAATAAGGGAAGTAGAAAATTCTATAAGAGAATATATGGGGGCATCAGGGGATTTCTTATGATTTTTTTTTTTCTGGAGGAATTAATAGCTAAACTGAGATTCACTTGGTTTAGGATAGAAGGGAATGGAAAGGGCAGGAAGAGAGGAAGCACATGCATGAAAGATAAGAAGTGAGATAACATGATGGATTATGAGAGAGGTTTTATCAGGTTGAAGCACAGAATTCAAAATGAGAGGGTTGGAGTATCGATAGATGAGACTGGGTAGGTGCTGGTAAGTAAAGACTAGATATTAGAAGAAATTAATTTTTATCTTCACCTGTGGCAAATCAAAAGGCATCAGAGAGCTGGAGGTGAAAAAGCAAGAAGGGGGCAGATTTGCATTTTAGAAAAATCTCTCTGCTTGTAGTATGGGCAACAGATTGAAGAAAGGGATCCTGTAAATCAGAGGGTAATGGATGTTTCAATTTTCCACATTATTGTGCATATGCCCACTGACTAGTTCAGTGCTTGGAATACAGTAGGCATTGATTTATTAATGTATTCTTTCATTTCATTCCATATGTATTAGCTGCTTAACTGCTGTGTTAGTCAGGTTTCTCCAAAGAAAGAACCAATAGGAGATAGATAGATAGACAAATAAATACATAGATTGATTGACTGATAGATAGTTGGATGAAAGGCGTTTTATTGGGGGAATTGGATCACATGACTAGGGAGGCTGAGGAGTCTCATGACAGGCTGTCTGCAAGCTAGAGATCCTGGGATGCTGGTAGCATGTCTCAGCACAAGTATGCAGGCCTCAGAACCAGGGAAGCTAATGGCGTAACTCTTAGTGTGAGGCTGAAAGCCTAAAAACCTAGGAGGCCATTGGTGTAAGTCCTTGAGTCCAAAAGCTGAAAGGCCTGGAGTCCCAATGTCTGAGGCAGTAAAAGAAGAATGTCACCTAGCTCCCAGAGAAAAAGAGAGAGTCCAATTCAGCCTTTTTTCTATTTTTTGCTCTCTCCTGGGTCTCAGCTAATTGAAGGGTGCCTAGCCACTTTGAGGGTGGATCTTCCCCCAGGAAGTCCTCTCAGACTCATAAACTAATCTCTTCTGGAAATACTCTCATTCTAGATATTCCTTAATCCAGTCAAACTGACACCTGAGGTTAACCATCACAACTGCTCTCTGTAATACTCCATGCTGTATGCAAAGAAGATAGTAAGTACTAAATTGGATTGGCATGGTATAAGCCATCATGGGTCTCATGGGAGAGGGAGATAAGCAATAAATTAATGAATAAGATAATTAAATATTGTGCTAAACTCCATGAAAGAAAACAGAGTTTGCTCCAATAGAGAACAGCATGTGCTACTTTAGGTAAAGTTGTCAGAGAAAACCTGCTTAAGGAGGTGGTAGTCTTAAGACATAAATTGGAAAATGAGTATTTTAGAATAAACCACAAAAAGTAAGATCAGTTGGGAGCTATTACAAAGACCCAGAGAGGATATGATAAGTATCAGTACAATAGGTCAGTCCTCAGAGAACTCATAATTAAGTAGGGGGTGGAGGCAGACTAGGGGAATATATTTGCAGTACAGGGTGAAGAATAATAGAGTTATGTCCAAAATGCTACAAGAGAATATAGGAATAAATACTTCTTTTGGATATATATAGAGGAAGTCTTCACAGAGAGGGTAGAATTAGATCTACTTTTGAAAAATAGGTAGGACTTCACCAGAGAGAGAAATGCATGAAGTTCAGTGAGGAATGGCCCGTCTGAGGGCTGAGCTTGAGTAAAGGCATGAAAGATGCAACAAAAAAGCATGATATTCATGGGAACAGTGACAGGAGTGGATGGGCTTTAACATAGTCTGTAGCAGAGGGCTTGTGATCTACCTTGCTCTGAAAGGATAGTCTTACTCTGCTAACCCAGAAATATACCTTATAATAGAGTTGGACTAAAATGGACCCATTTTATGATGATGCCCCATTTGACTTTGACTTTTCCACGGTCTGACTGTGATGCTCAAAGTTTGTCACTCCATACTTGTTATTGTTTTAAATCATTTTTGCCTTTAAATAGTTGTCTGGCTTTCCAGAGTAACCAACATAATATGTTACCAAACATGTCCATTAATCATTTCAATTTAGTTTTAAGAGTGTAAAGGGATCTCAAAGTCTTCCAAATTGGTCTCTTCCTTAATGATGGCTAGTCTTATGATAATCAAGCATGTATTTATTTTTGCATCTATGTCAGTATTCCTTTTTTTTTTTTTTTTTTTTTTGTCTTTTCTCTCTGGCCCTTGTCTCTTTTTTTCTCAACCACTTTCTGTCTTCTTTCTGAACTGCTTTTCTCCATCATACTTCCTAATATACAGATCTATAGCTGCCTCCCCAAAAAACTTTTCCTTGCAGAAAGCAACAAATAGATGTGAATAATGCTCTGGAGACATCCTGATTTTTGTGCCCCTACTCTTAGGTCTTATTAGAAGAGTGTTCCTATAAGCAGTGGCCTTTTAAACATCTTTTTAATAATATTGCTGATATCTTAAAAATGTGTTTTCTCATTAAAAAAATTTTACAACAATACCAAAAGTCTCCTCCTTTATGATGTGCTTATTTCACAGCACATGCCTGTATCAAAACATCTCATATAGCCCATAAATATATATACCTAATATGTACCCACAAGCATATATATATATGCACACATATATATACACACACATATATATACACACACACACATATATATATATATATATATTTTTTTTCAGATGGGGTCTCACTCTGTTGCCCAGGCTGGAGTGTGGTGGCATGATCTTGGCTCACTGTAAGCTCCGCCTCCTGGGTTCAGGCCATTCTCCTGCCTCAGCCTCCCGAGTAACTGGGACTACAGGTGCCTGCCACCACACCCTGCTAATTTTTTGTATTTTTAGTGGAGACGGGGTTTCACTGTGTTAGCCAGGATGGCCTCAATCTCCTGACCTAGTGATCCGCACACCTTGGCCTCCGAAAGTGCTGGGATTACAGGCGTGAGCCACCGTGCCCAGCCAAACATTTTTTAAAAATACTGTATATTCTAGAAAAGTTCTAAAATTGTTCTGTAAATCTGACTCTATGTATGCATTAGATTATATATACATATGTGTATGTATGTATCAGACTCTAGTATGTATTAGATTTGTCCAGTTGAAAAATGTGCTAATACCATTGTGTCTTAATTTTGTTTTCTTTTTAGGTAAATGTTATCAACTCTAGAGACTGAAAATTAGGAATATACCAAACATCATTAAGAATTTTAATGCTTTTTTCTTTCATTTAAAATATATATTTTCAATAAGGTCACATCCAGTTTATACATCTGAAATAGATAATTAGTGGTAGAAAAACATAGTAGACTTCTGCTTTGAGAACAGCATCAAACATTGCTGTTTCAAAATGCCAGTTAAAATCATCTGACCTACACTGTCATCTTCTTTTGAATGGTTTTTGTTGCCATGTTAACAGCTTGATCTGAGGTTCACCTTCTTTGGCCTCCAGTGGAAAAATATCCTTCAGTTGACCGGTTCTCTTAGAAAAGTTTATTAAAGCTGGCCACACAATTTAACAGTGTAACAGAAACTGGGGCTGATGGAAACTGTGGCTTGAAGGTGAAGCATTTAGCATGGAAGAATCCTGTTCCTCCAAACTGTAAAACATTCACAGCAGAGTCACTGTGTATTTTCATGAGCCACCTCACACACTTAAGTCAAGTTATCACTCAATAAATTGTTGAGAACATTTCATTGGCAGTGAAATCTTTTAAGAAACCATTTCCAACTAAGCACCACCTGCTGGAGGCCACTTGTTTTTTTGAACAACATGGTACCCAATCAAGGAGCCCAATTTGTTTGGGTTTCTAAGGTATCTTTCCAGATCCTATAGCATTGAAAAACTAGAGAAAATTTGGTGTAGGTGAAGTCTAAATATTATGAATAATGATTATTTATTGAGACTCCATTGGTAGCTCCATTAATAGACATACATGTTTATTAATATGTTATAAAAAAGTGAGTAAGACCAGAGGAGCCTTGTGGGATCTATACTTAATTTGAGAAGACAAGCATATATAATTACCTAGTTATAATGATTCTTATATTTAAAGAGTGCAAATGAGTCATAGGTCAGTGAGATAGGAGAGGAGAAAGCAAAGTAATGAAAATTTCTCATCCATTGTGACACACAGTATACCTACTAGAATAAATTAACCTTTGTGTATGTTCTTGTTGGAAATCTCTATACTGTTGCTGCTAAATGGTAGCATGTTCTTTGTCAGATAAAAATCATGATTCATAAACATAGCACAGGTTCAATAGAGCCCTGAATTAATATTTTAAGGCATTTATCTGATCAACTCAATAATGACACAGCCTGTCATGAAAGGTCTCCAAGATTATTGTGCTCTCATAATATTTAGAGTAAGAGGCAGATTATGCCAACAATAGAGTCACTCATTTATTCAAATCAAGAGAGGAATGTATATGCCTACTGTGTGCCAGGCACTGTGGTAGGAGCTGAAAGGCAACATTTACTAAGACATGACCTTTCTTTTGTGTGTTTTCAGCAAGAATATGCATGCAGAGCCCATAGTCTATATGAAGTGATAGATAACATTCTTAATTATAACATAAAATGAAAGAATTAATAGGTACAAGTAAAATATGTCTGGGGAGCATCAAGAATAGAGGAATATTTACAAGGTGAAGGCTTCCCAGAGAAGGTGACTTTAGAGGTTTATCTTGAAGGAAGAATAGATGTTGTAAGCCAGATAGGCTGTATTACAGTAGTAGCAAAATCATTTTATCATGTTCATTTTGCCAACTATTTTGTTATACATTTTTTTGCAATACATTTTTATTAATTATCCTAATAACTCTGTGAGTCAGGTACCATTGTCATCTCCATGTTAGAGAATGAAAAAAGTACCAAGTATAGAGAGGTTAGTAATTTGTCAACGTCTCCCAGCCCGTGGAGAGGGATCACTGCGGAGCCTGATCTCTTATCCGCCTAAATGAAACCATGTGTCACTGTGCTGGTGAGAGGAATAGACACAAGGGTTGTGAAAAACTTAGCATGATTTTCTGGTCCTGGCTACTGGAATTCAATTTTGGTGCGATTGTGAGATCTTGAGAATAAGGTCCAGATCGTATGCTTCTTTTACATCCCTTTCAATGCCCTAGATACATTTCCTAGGTAATTACGGACATGAACTCTTTTTGTGTACATGTGTGAAAATATTTTTGAAGCAGAAAGTCATTTACAGATACAAGGTACAACTTTTAAAATATTTGGGATAAAGGTGTTCTCTGATGCAAGTTCCTTGCCGTTGATTCATGAGTATTGATTCTTGACTAAGGAAACTTTGCAAAATCATAAATGATACATAAATCAGTGATGTGCTTGCAAGATTCTGACAAAGTCAGTTAGTATCAAACTAAGAGACATAAATAAATTAGTTCTTTGTTGAATAAAACATATGAAAAAATCAGAAGAATGAGCCTTAAAGGATTCAGATCCTGGCTTAATTATATGGGTAGTGAAATCTACCTGCCATAAAATGTCAACTTCTGTGAATACATCCACAATTCCAGATATAACAGCCTGCCTTTTGCTGTGACATTGTTTGTCAACTTCTGGAGGCTCACTAGGTGAATTTAAATATTTAAATACAAGGGAAACCGAGAAAAGAAGACATTCTTCCTGCCACAGGTATAGCTTATAACATATCGTTGTGGAAATAATATTATAAAGACAACATCATGGCTGCACCACCATTAAATCTGTTCTCTTATTTCTTTAGTGGAAAGATGTGGAGTCACCTACCCACGGTTCGCTTGAGTTCTTCATCTTTGAAGAGCTAAATTATGTTATGTTTTAGAAATGATTTTTTGATTTCTCTTTCCTCCAAATCCCTTGATTGCTCAAGCCTGGGTTATTTTTAAAAGCTTTAGATTTTCTTTGCACTCATTTCTCATTTAGAGTTTGAAATGATATGATCAAGTACATCTGCCTTAAGAAATAGCATTCAAATCAAGATCTGGGTGGATGAATTTGAAGTAGTTTTTTTAAAGCAGAGAGCATTTTATTAACTAAGTTTCTGCCCATGGGAATATTTTAAATGTGTGAGGATAAAGAGAATATGTTATCTTCCCAGCAGCTGGTGTGAGAAAGCTTGTTGAGAAGAGGCTTTGATAAAGCCACCAGGGGGTGAGAACAAGACTTTGGAGTCTTGGGTAGAACTTATGCCTAGGTTTCACGTAAGGAAGAGAATAGCTCTGAAAAATGAAGAATGAATGAAATAAGAGTTCAAATGGTCAGTGTGTGGGACAGCCCAGAACGCTGGTTTTGAAACTGTAGGACATATCCTGTTAGTAAGTCATGGAATCAGTTAATGGCTATCAACCAGCCATTAAAAAAAAAAAAAAAAAGAGGAGGAAGAGAATAGGAAATACTGGCATGTAAGACATGGTGAAGATTAATAATTTTTAAGGAAATATTTGCATGTCACATATAGTGAAGATTAAGTATTGTTTTGTAAAATGTTTCAATTTTATGTATGTGTATATGTGTTGGGTAAATGTATTTCTTATAGAACCTTGGTAAAAATAAGTTACAAAAAATGATCTCCAGAGAAAGGGAATGTGAATGAATGGTAGGACAGGGGCTTTCTTTGGGGAAGAATAAAACTAAGAGTTTGTAATCCCTTTCCAGCTCTCTTGCAAAAACTTCAGTAAATTCTACCTTGTTACAAATACCTCTGATAAAATGAATTGTGTGTGTGTGTGTGTGTGTGTGTGTGTGTCTGTGCATTTGTGCACACATATGGGAGTGTATAAGCTTAGTATTATGAACAGGGAATGTATCAAGGAGGTAGAAAAGAACAGATGGCCAGGAGTATGTAGAATTACATATCTGTGTATATGGATATGTAGAATTACATGTGTGCGTGTGTCCATATTTGAGTGTCTTTAATGTATCCACATATCATGGATACTGCATTTAAATTTTTGGATACCTTTAAATAATACCATCGGTAGGTGACAAACTAATATATTTCAAATAGCTTTACTGAAAATGGAAAGCAGTGTGAATACAGGTAGTTACTTAATTATTCAATTTAATTTTGAATTCTCTCACTTGAAACGAGATGTACGATTAAATGTGTTTTATCAGGTCTAATGCCAAAAGTCACTTTATTTTTAAGAAGTTTTTTTCACATTGCTGAATTTCAATGTACTATCAGGAAGATAGTCAGAGTACGCTATTTTTAATTTTTTTTTTCACAAAAGCATTAGTCTGAAAAGTCCACCTATATGAGAGAGTGTGAGTTCCTCTGCATATATGTCCTAATATTTTGTGTTACAATTTAATGTCATGGTTTAATCTGTTTTCTATAATTCATAATCTTAATTTGTAGATTAAATAATTTTAGGAGTATTTCAGAAAATGCTGAATATTTTTTAGCATCTTCATTAAGACAAATATTTTTCCTTTTTCATTCCTCTTATCCATTCTTCCTTTATATTCTTTTCTTCTTCTCATATATAAACTGAGTTTCTCCCATGTGCCATAAGTTGGGAAGACAGACACTGTCCCTGTCTTCATAGAATTACAGTAAAGGGGAAGGACAAGGTGTGAGAGCGCACATCGGTGGGCATCTAGCATAGATGTGGGGGATTGGAGGAGGTCCCTGAGTCAAATGACATCTCAGATGCTACCTCAAGCCTGAGAAATGCATGACCAGGCAGGTCAGATCTGGGATGAGGTGAAAGTGTTATAGGAAGAAGAAATAGCATGTGCATAGTGTGGGTGACAAGATGAACATGGGAGAGAGAGGTGAGAGGCGACCACAGACAGGTGGAGAGGTGGGAAGGGGCTCCATGTCATTATGAAATCTACTGAAACCAGATAAGAATCTGGTTGTATCATAAAAGCAATGGGGATTTGCTGATGGCATTTACTCCAGCTCCACTCGAGTAGGAATATATTTCTGAAAACAGCCCAAAGCCACTCAACATCCAGTGTAGACTTAGACCAGAGGTCAAGAAACTTTTTTTTGTAAAGAATCAGAGATTTTAAAAAAATTATACTTTAAGTCCTGGGATACATGTTCAGAACGTGCAGGTTTGTTACATAGGTATGCACATGCCATGGTGGTTTGCTGCACCCACCAATCAACGTGTCATCTACGTTAGATATTTCTCCTAGTGCTCTCCCTTCCCTAGCTTCCTACCCCCTGACAGGCCCTGGTGTGTGATGTTCCCCCCTCTGTGTCCATGTGTTCTCATTGTTTAAATCCCACTTATGAATGAGAACATACAGTCTTTGGTTTTCTGTTCCTGTGTTAGTTTGCTGAGAATGATGGTTTTCAGCTTCATCCATGTCCCTGCAAAGGACATGAACTCATCCTTTTATATTACTGCATAGTATTCTATGGTGTATATGTACCATATTTTCTTTATTCAGTCTATCATTAATGGGCATTTGGGTTGGTTCTAAGTCTTTGTTAGTGTGAATAGTGCTGCAATAAACATACGTGTGCATGTTTCTTTATGGTAGAATGATTTGTAATCCTTTGGGTATATACTCAGTAATGGAATTGCTGGGTCAAATGGTATTAAATAATTTAGGCTTTGTGGGCCATGTAGTCTCTGTCACCACTATTAAACTCTATTGTCATGCTATGTACACAGCCATAAACCATATGCATACAAATGAGCGAGATGATGTTCTAATAAGATATTACTTACAGACATTGAAATTTGTATTTCATATAATTTTTATGTTCCACAAAATACTCATCTTTTTATTTTCTCAACCATTTAAGAATGGTTCTTAGGCCATAGACCATACAAAAGTAGGCTCTGCATCAGATTTGGCCCAGGGACTCTAGTGTGCTGAACCCTACTCTAGAGAAAAACTCAGGTGTGTAACCTAGGCAGCATTTGGGTGGTGCCTGAGGACACCTACAGAGTAAAGCACCCGATTAATCCCTGCTTCTAACTCTAATTCTAATGGCTGAATGCAAAGGTACTTTAAGTATTATGTACAATTGTAAAGACTCTTAAGATGATGCCTTGGAGGGACAATACATATTTTTTATCCATTCTGATATGTTTAAGGAGAATTAAGATTTTTTTTAACAAATCAAGCCTTCAAGTATTTTCACATGCTAATGATGGAAACAGGCATTATAAGAAAGATATACATGGTAAAATTATTAGTTTGGGTTCCCTAGAGGAAGTGAACCAATAGAACATGTATATTTTTCTGTGTTTGGGTGTGTGTGCATGTATGAAAGTGGCTCACATCATTATGAAGGCTGAAAAATCCCAAGATGTGCTGCTGGAGACCCAGGAGAGCCAATGTTACAAATTCCAGTCTGAATCTGAGCAATCTGTTTTTCTCAGTGTACTGATTCAAATGTTTCATTGAGAAACACCCTCACACATGCACCCTGAAATAATGTTTAACCAAATATCTGGGTACCCTGTGGCCAAGTGAAGTTGACACATAAAATTAATCATCACAAAACAAGTGGGTTTGTAAGTCAGAATGAGATCATTGGAAGGTCTGTTACTCTGAAGAGTAACATTAAATTGGGACCTTCAGATGAGTTAGTTAGTGGAGTCATTGGGGGTGTTGAAGGCAGGTAAGAGAAGTTTAGATGGGAGAGTTACACAGTTGAATCTAGAACAATATTAGAGCGTAGGAAAGATCAGAAGAAGCATTTCATTTCTATCTAGTAATGTAGAAAGCCCAGGAACTCTTGGTGCTTCTCTATTATCTGGCCAGAGTAAAGCCAGCTGTAAGCAATGTGTAGCTGTAAGCAGCTTACAGCTGGCTCTACTCTGGCCAGACAGTAGAGATATATTGTAAACAGTAGATCACTGGTGCTATTCAGTTTTTCAAAAACAAGAAAAGGCAATAAGCTTCCTGCACCTTTGCACACATTTATGCCCCAGTCTTATCTAAATAACATCTAAGAAAAAAGAATAATCCACAAGAAAAACTTCCCATCTAAGCCATATTTATGTCCTGATTTTATCCTTCAGAGTCCTTGCTCCTTGAAAAACACCCCAGGAAGAAGTCATGATGTTTTCGCATCATTCTTTCCATTAGATTGAGGTAGGATAGACCTGTGGGTGACCTCAGGCCAAGTAGTTTAAAGACTTTTCATCTGCAAGCTCTAACTTGGTTTTGCTGACCTCAAGACATGTATTTAACAGACCATGAACAAAGGATTTCATGCCAAAAGGAGGAAACAATAAAAAGTCATCTCTATAACAACCTTGAAAAATGCCAAATTTTTCAGGAATATCACCAAAATATACTTGCATAAAAACAGTTATTGTTTTGGAAAAAACAAAGCAATTTCATTGCCTTGGCACCATCTCTTTAGCACCATCTCTTTAGCATCAACAGAATACCCTTTCTCCGCCACATATTTCATGTGCCATAGTAAAAGAAATCTACTGTGATTCTAGGCTTACATTTGCAGTCTTCATACCCCACATGCACATTCTGATACTCTTTCATAGATGTTGTACCCATTATAACTCATGTTCCATCACAAGAAAGTGAGTTTTAATTGTAAATATTTTAAACATGAACATCATAATTTACTGTTTTCATATAGTATTAACATTTTTCCTTAGAGTCCAGGCATATAATGCAGTTTCCTGACATTATAGCAGATCCATTTTAAAGGGTGGAAAAAAACCTGATATCTTCATTACTTATGAATCATTTGGGCCCTCCAGAAATCCAGCTGTGTTCCCACAGAAACCTCATTGGCCTAGATGTCATCAGCCAAGAAAAGCTAAAATTCAAATACTCTATTACAAATTGTTAATTCAAGTAAATATTGAATCATCTAATTACTGATTGCAGATAACTCTTTCCCCAATTCTTTAAGAAGTTCAGAAAATACACATTAAATATGATTGGTCAATAATGAAATATCATAGGGAGGTGGGAAGGGTTGGCTGAAATGGTGAAATTTACTAGTTTTTTAAATGCAGCAAACAATTTCTGAAAATATGTCTTAGTGACAAAACTATTTTAATGATGGTTATGAAAGCTAAGTACAACTTGCTAAATTAGTTCTAATCTTATCCTAACAACAGAAGGGGCTTGCAGCTATTATGTTTTCTAGAGAAAACTCAGAGGTTGCCATCATAAGGCAACTTTATTTCTCACTATGGCTGTTATCTTTAAACTGCATTAAAGAGTAATAATTTTCTTCTGACTTTAAGTGACAAAACAAGCTTGATAGCTTAGATAATGAAAAGTCCTACATTCTCTTCTTATCACAAGAGTCTGTGTTTCATAACATGTCCAGTCTGGTGTAATAGTAAAGAAGTTTGTATTTTGATTAAGCTGAAAGCTTCTGCCTTCCCTTGGAGAGAGCCCGGTAAAAGTAAGAGTCCTCAGTCTGACTTGGGGAGGGCTTTATGCAGTTTTTTTCCTTAGCAGTAATCTCTCTTCAATCAACAACTAACAACTACTGCTTGAAATGGGAGGAAGCGGGGAGAAAAGTCAAGAAAACATGAAAGGTCTTATTTAACAGACAATGGTCAGTTAGTATCAATCTTCTGTAAAGCTACTAGGACTCAAGGCTGACTTTTCTCTTGGGGCACTTTCATGGGTTCTGTGGAGACCTTCTTCCCACCCCAAATACAAGAGATGTATCTCCTCCTGATGCTTGTTTATTTCCTCCATCATCCCTGAGCATCCGGATACTCTTCCAATTTTTCTTTGCTAAATTTTCCTCAGCCCTCTAGGTAGCACTTGTGGGAAGACTTAAGAAAATTTCTCAGCCTTGTTTTTCCTTTTGTATGACCAATAGCTGGTCCACGGGAATCAGAGTGGCTTTGAGTCATCATGTGTGGGAGTGCAATCCTCTTGTTTCAGCTCCTTCACAGACAGCTCCAGCTTTTTACCTATGAAATATCTCAGATATGGTATCTAAAAAGATTAAGAAACATATCTTGAGTAATCCCTTGAAGATCTCTCACTAGTTTAGGGGAAAGAGCAGGAAGACAGGGGAGGTACCACAGTATAATAATCTCCAGGTAAGCCCTTCCTTTGATATTCAGCATTCTGTGGCCAATTCAACTGCAACATCAAACTCCTGATATGAAAGAAAGGAAAGGGTGACAAAACTGTTTTTAAACAACACTTTTAGAAGTCTTGCATATACTTCATTTTCAATTTGGGGTATGTATTTAGAATCTATTTTCTTGAGACTTCAATCAGAAATATAAAATAGTTTCCCATTTTAACACTCAGATATAGTAGCCATTAATATTATTCTTATTTGGAAAATAAATTACATTCTAATAATAAATTAACACCAAATTTAACAATGAAAATAAATTTAAGTTCTGTGTCATTATTAAACTATTTTATGAGAGCACTGAGAACATTCTTAAATAATGGGATTATTAGAGTATTTGGATACTCATCAAAATAATAGAAAATTTATGTAATTAAGTTAACTTCACTTATCAAAACAAATGAATGAGGATATTTTTAAACCATGCAATATGTTAGTATAAATGAGTGTGGCAAATCTGAACAACTAGAGAAATTTCCTTTCTTTGCCTACAATGACTCAACCAGATGTTTGGCTTGCATTTTGTTATAACCTAGAATGCACATTTGTTTGCTTCCAAATTCCTATGTGATAACTGTGTTGTAAATACCCTTTAGAGATGAGTGTGGAGGAATGACTCTATCCTGAACCTCAAGGGCAAGTTCTGCTTCATTTAAGTCAATCAGTAAAGCCATTTCCTAGCTTTATCACTGGCTAAAGGATAGGGATAGGAGACAAAATTTGGACCAATAGGGCAAAAGGAGAAGGTCATTGGTGATTTCTGGGAAAAGTACTTCCTCCTTCTTTCCAGAGAGCAATTCAGGGAGTTGCTCTCTCTTCCTAATGGACATGAACTGAGGAAAACTGTGGCCCTAGTGTTATTTTGGCAGGCATGTTGAAATTTCAGGAAAAATCAACTTCAAATGATAACAATACTGTGAGAAACAAAAAAGAGATGAAAAGAAACCAGAATTTTTATGCCTTTTTGAGTGACTGTAATAAAACTAGCTCAAAGTTTTCTCTTTCTTTGGATTCTTTAGCTATCTGAGCAAGTAAACTCCCTTTGTTATTCAGGAAAGATATAATAGGTTTTCTGTTGCTTGCAAATGTCACTTCTGGGGTGACACAATGCCTGCCCAGAACGTTATCTATGTACCACTAGTAAGCCCACTATTGGGAGTATAACTGGGTGTTCATTATTTCTACTAAAGGCATGTGAGCAGTCTTAATTAAAATCACTTCTGTATTTGTCTTCTGATCATTTATTTGCTCTACAATTGATTGGTAGGTGGTTGGTTTGACCAATTACTTCTGATGCTATATCTTCTACAGTCATTGTTAAAAATGCTCTAATGGACAGACTTGCAATATGGGCACCTGTGATTCTATGCTAACTTTGTTGTTGATCCTGAACACAAGTCCTAGATGATTCTTTTTCACTCACTCCCTAGGCTCTGCCACAGTATCTGTTACTGCAGTTGCTTTTTTCTTCAAGATTGTACCATCGAGAGAGGAAGTTAACCCTCAGTAAATAGGAGACCTGTGCATTTAAAGAAATACACCCTGGGGTTATATACAAATAATCCTCCAGACATATCAGGGGAACCCGCCCCTGAAAATTCAACATTATTTCATGTAGGTTCTTTTCTATTTCCCTAAGTGTTGGTCGGTCTGAGAAATAAAGGGAAGAGTATAAAAGAGAGAGAAATTTTAAAGCTAGGTATCTGAGGGAGACGTCACATGTTGGCAGCTTCTGTTGTGCCCCTGAAGCTGCAAAACCAGCAAGCTTTTATTAGTGATTTTCAAAGGGGAGGGAGTGTACGAATAGAGTGTGGGTCACAGAGATCCCATACTTCACAAGGTAATAAAATATTACAAGGCAAATGAAGGCAAGGCAAGATTACAGGACCAGGGAGAAATTAAAATTGCTAATGAAGTTTCGGGCATGTATTGTCATTGATAACATCTTATCAGGAGAGAGGGTTTGAGAGCAGACAACCAGTCTGACCACTTTAGTAGGCAGGAATTTCCTCATCCTAATAGGCCTAGGAGTGCTATAGGAGACGGGAGACCAGGGCTTATTTCATCCCTTATCTACAACGGTAAATGACAGACATTCCTAGAGCAGCCATTTTAGAGACCTCCCCCGAGGAACGCATTCTCTTTTTCAGGGCTGTTCCTTGCTGAGAAAAAGAATTCAGCAGTATTTCTCCTATTTGCTTTTGAAAAAGAGAAATATGGCTCTGTACTGCCTGGCTCTCAGGCAGCCAGACCTAATGGTTATCTCCCTTGTTCCCTGAACATCGCTGTTATCCTGTTCTTTTTTCAAGGTGCCCAGATTTCATATTGTTTAAACACACGTGCTTATGGACAATTTGTGCAGTTAATGCAATCATCACAGGGTCCTGAGGTGACATACATCCTCAGCTTATGAAGATGACGGGATTAAGAGATTAAAGTAAAGACAGGCATAGGAAATCACAAGAGTATTGGTTGGGGAAGTGATAAATGTCCATGAAATCTTCACAATTTATGTTCAGATATTGCAGTAAAGACAGGCATAAGAAATTATAAAAGTATTAATTTGGGGAACTAACAAATGTTCATGAAATCTTCACAATTGATGTTCTTCTGCCGCGGCTTCAGCCGGTCCCGCCATTCAGGGTCCCTGACTTCCCACAACACAGACATTTTAATAGAATAAGATTATCTCAGTGTTTTATTAATTTTATTATATCATTTCACTAAAAATCTATTATCTGTCTATCTTTAGTGAAATTATATCAATTTTATATAAAACAATTATATATAACATTTAAATATCTAAAAATATCTAAATATTCAGAAATATCTAAAATACACAGAAATATATATGGTATATAATGTGTGTGTATCTACACACACATACATTATACACACACGCACACATACATGTATTTATTACACAGAAAGGCTTCTGATTTCTGGCCCCACTTTCACAGTGGGGTTTGGGGATGAACCTACATTGACACATCATCACCTTAAGTCCATAATTTACATTAGGGTTCACTCATGGTATACATAATTTACATTAGGGTTTACTCTCAGTATATAGTCTATGGGTTTTGACAAATGTATAATGACATGTGTCCAGCATTGCAGTATCACACAGAATAGTTGCATAGCAATATTTTAAAAATAGCATTTATTGTACTAATTAATCTGTCTCCAATTTTTGATTTCACAAATAGGAACTAAGAAATCTTAGAAGATAGCTTAGAGATCCCATCAACAGACTACAGTTATGATTCATGAATGCTTAATATGCTGCCAATCTATCAATGCTTCATATGGACCAGTCTCAGTAATAACAGAGATGTCAATTAAATAAATTGCAACTATGGCTTCTTATGAAGGAAACAGAAACATAGGCAGCCTCCTTTACAGGATGTGGAAATCTTTTTATTTTGAAGGGAAAGCATATAATGCAGAAAGACGCACAATTGAATATCCATTGCATCCAAACTGAAGTCATTTTGTAAAAGAGTTGTGCACCACCATTTATTTCTGAAAGTATTGAACATTCATCTTGGCAAAACAATTTATTCCATTTTAGAAGGCATTATTATGAGTTCATTAGGTTTCTATATTGCACTTCTTAGAGATTTGTTTTCTTTTGTTGTTGTCAAGTGAGACCAAGATTGAAAGACTTACTCTAAAAGTTTTCTCTGACATTTATCTCTTCTATGGTAAATTGTACAAAATTTTAAGGCCTCCTATGTACCTACAAAGCATGTATCAACTGTTGAATAGAACCCAAAACTAGTGCTTTGTCCTTCTGGTATCACCTTCAGAGCCTACAGTTGCTGAAGAGGATTGCTTTTTGATCAGTGTTTTAGTCTGTTTTCTTTCACTGCAACAAAATACCATAGACTAAGTAATTTCTAAAGAAAACAAATTTATTTATTACAGTTCTGGAGGACAGAATGTCCCAGATCTGGTGCTAGTGTCTGGTAAGGGTCTTTGTGCTGCATTATCCCATGACAGAAGAGCAGAAGGACAAGCATTTGCCTGCAAAAGAGAGGAGCACCAGGGGTTAGGCTCACTTTTATATTATAACAACCTGTTAATGTGATAATGAACCCACTACCAAAATAAAAAATTAATTCATTCATGAAGGCTCCCACCTCTTGACCTGAACACTCCTAATGCTGTCACAGTGGCAATGAAATTTCAACATGATTTTTTGAGGTGACATTAAAATCATAGCAACCGGGAACCTAGGTTTGGTTCTTAAGCTTAATTAGTGCAATGGCAGTTGTAACTCTGAAGGACATAACTCTCCTCCAACTGACAACATAGATAAATTGCATCATAGTAATAGTATATATAAGATAACTCAATCATACATTTACTGCAGTCCACACCCTGTCAAAGGCTCTCTTGAGATGCCTGATATTTGACAGTCTACCTCACATATGAACTATTGAGTCCTGTAGCTTCTCCAATTTATCTTTTTATCAATTACATTATCTATAAGTGCAGCATCTAAATTTTATTATCTTTATGCTAATTCCTTACTCCTTGCTGTATTGTGATCTGCTTACTCTCCTCTTCAACTCCAATAAATATCTTTGTTTATAATTTCTGTCTGCCAACCTAGAAAACATAATCATTATGAAATGGTAAAAGAGATTTTAGTATGAAGGTGAGCGTGTAAAGAATACATAAACATCCTTTCTTTATAAGCTTATCCATGCTAGCCTTTAAAGGAGGAAATATGCTTTAGTAGCAGAAAAAAGTCAATTCTAAAATTGTATTTATTTTTAATATTTGGAAAATTATGTTCCTATGACACTAATGCATAGAGTTAGGGATGGGGTTTCTCCATGTTGGACATGCTGATCTTGAACTCCTGACCTCAGGTGATCCACCTGCCTCAGCCTCCCGAAGTGCTGGGATTACAGGCATGAGCCACCATGCCTGGCCGAACTTGTGACATTCTGAATAGTGTTGCATGGGTTAACTTCTCTGGGTACCAATGTCTTGGTCTGTAAAATTAAAAGGGTGGCTAGTGGTGATTTTCATACCAGATCAGTGGTTTTCCTGCCTCTTGGAGCCATAGGGACCTGAAGGAGCCTCCTATTAGTCATTAAGAGAGAGCAGAGTAGAGAGGGCATGAGCTGGAGCTGTTGTGCGGCTTAACTTCCTCACCACCCTTTCACAAAAATAACCAAAGTCACATTAAACTTTACCCATTAAGTAAACTTTCTTCAAGATTGCTTTTAAATAAGGGATTCTTCAATGTTTACAAAAATGGAATAAAAGTCTAAGAATTCTTCTAGATTCCCATAATTCTATGAATTTATGTTTTGTCCTAAGAATCTCTTGGGCATTATATTCTCCAAAAAATTATGGGAGTAAGTAAAATTTTATAGGGATAACACCCAAACAAAATTGTGTATATTTGTAATAAAAATAACTGTCATGTACTGAGTGTTTATACTAAGACTTATATATGCACTTAATGGTTAAACCCATTTAGTGCTCACAATAACCCTATAAGATTGGCACTATAGGCATTATATCTAAGATCATATAAATATAGGTGGTAGGATTTGAACCCAAGCTGACTTGCTCTATAGCTCTAACACTTAACTACAATTATGTATACTTTCTGTCTAATATCAGACATTAGAAGATCAAGGCAACATGTCAGTTGCTCTCAGGAGTAAATGAAAGGACTGAATTATTTGGGAAAGTTATGACAAAGTGCTTAAAGTGAAACTCTGTAGTATGCATTTATCAGATTGAATGTTATTGGCATTACAAGACTGAAAGTGGCTGATACATTGTGACACTTTGCATACATTGTTTTCTACTAAGCTGCTGAAAAGCAATAAATAAATAACTCAATAATAAAATTTCAAGTGAATGAGAAGACAAGTTATAGACTGGGAGAAGATATTAACAAAAGACAAATCTGATAAAGGACTCTTATCCAACATACACAAAGAACTCTGAAAACTCACTAATAAGAAAACAAATAACCCAGTTAAAATATGGGCCAAAGGCCTTCATAGTCACCTCACCAAAGAAGATATACAGATGGCAAATAATCATATGAAAAGATGCTTCACATCACATTTCATCAGATAATTAATTATAAATTAAAACAAAATTAAATACAAATTAATACAAAAATAAACAAATTAAAACAATACAAATTAAATTAAATACAAAATAATACAAGACAAATTGAAACAATACAAATTAAAACAAAAAAGAGATACCACCACAAACCTATTAGAATGGCCAAAATCCAGAACACTGACAACACACAATGCTGGCACGGGTGTGGAGCAACAGAAACTCCCATGTTTTATTAGTGGGAATGCAAAATGGCACAGCCACTTTTAAAGACAGTTTGGCAGTTTTTTACAAAACTAAACACACTCTTACCGTGCAATCTAGCAATCACACTCTTTGGTATTTACCCAAAAGAGTTAAATATTTATATTCACACAAAAAACCTGCATATGGATGTTTATAGCAGCTTTATTTATAATTGCCAAATCTTGGAAGCAATCAAGATGTCTTTTGTAGTGAATGAATAAACTGGCATATCCAGACAATGAAATATTATTCAGTGCTAAAAAGAAATAAGCTATCAAGCCATCAAGACACGTGAAGGAAACATAAGTGCATATTTCTAAGTGAAAGATTTCAATCTGAAAAGACTACATACTACATAATCCCAATGATATGACATTATGGAAAAAGTAAAACTATGAAGACAATAAAAAGATCAGTGGGTACCGAGGGTTGAAGGCAGGGAAGGATGAACAAGAAGAACATGGAGGATTCTTAGGGCAGTGAAACTATTCTGTATGCTACCATAATGTTGAATACATGTCATTAAACATTTCCATGCCCATACAATGTGCAACACTGAGAGTGAATTCTAATGTAAACTATGAATTTTTGGTGATTATGATGTGTCAACATAGCCTCATGAACTGTGACACATGTACCACTCTGGTGGGGGATGTTAATAACAGGGGAGGCTAAGCACACATGGAGTCAAGGCTATACAGGAAATCACCATATCTTCCACTCAATTTTACTGAGGATGTAACATTGCTCTTAAAATAGTCTTTAAAAGGGAGTGGATTTAAGGGCAACACCTTTAAATGTCTTTCCACAGTAATGCCAGATCAAATTCCACTAACCAGAATTTGCAGTACTATGCTGAATATGGTGAGAGTGGGCAACTTCACCTTATTCCTGATCTTAGGGTAACAGATAATTTCAACAAAGAGATGAAAACTGTAAAAAAATCAAATGGAAATGCAAGAAATCAAAGGCAAGATGACAGATTTAGTTTTTATTGATTAAATATAATGTTAGTTGTGGTCATGTCACAAGGTTATTTCTTCTGAGGTCTCTCTTCTTGGCTTGTAGATGTCTATCTTCTCTGTCTATCCACACATCATCATCCCTTAGTCCAGATGGTTTATGTCCTAATCTCCCCTTGTTTTTAATTTTTAAAAATTTTTAACTTTTGTGGGTACATAGTAGGTGCATATGTTTATATGATACATGAGAGGTTTTGATACAGACATGTAATGTGAAATAATCACATCATGGAGAATGAGATATCCATTCCCTCAAGCATTTATTCCTTTTGTTACAAACAATCAGATTATGCTCTTTTAGTGATTTTTAAGGTACAATTAAGTTATTGTTGACTGTAGTCACCCTGTTGTGTTATCAGATAGTATGTCTTATTAATTCTTTGAGTTTTTTTGTACACATTAACCATCCCCACCTGCCCTCCAGCCCCCCAGTACCCTTCCCTTATTAGCACACTAGTTCTATTGCATTAAGCCCACCTATATGAATTCATTTTACCTTAATTATCTCTATTAAGGCCCTATCTCTAAATATAGTCACATTGTGACATACTGGGGGTTAGGACTCCAACATATGAATTTTGAGGTGACACAATTCATTCCGTAACAGTGTCATTCAAGGAATTTGTCTACTTCATCTAAGTTGTCAAAATTATATGAGTATAGAGTTGTTCATAGCATTCCTTATTAAACTTTTATTCTGTAGAGTTTAGAGTTGTACCTCTTCTTTTATTCTTGATGGTGGCATTCTGTGTCTTTCCTTTCTTCTTGATCAATGGGGTCACATATTTACCAATTATACTGTCTTTTGCAAGAAACAGATTATAGTTTATTTTCTCTATTGTTTTTCTGTTCTCAGTGTCATTGATTTCTGACTCTATCTAAATTATTTTCTTCTGTCTGATTGCCCTGGGTTCAATTTTCTCTTGTTATATTTTCTTAAGCCTGAAACTTAGATAACTTATTTGTAATCTTTTTAAATACGAATACTTAATGCCACAAATATCCCTCTAAGCATTGCTTTAGCTGCATCCAGTGGTATGCTAGGTTCAACTTATACTGGCTCATGAGAGCTAATTGTGGAGTCTCTGCCCAACTCCATTTTCTGTGATGTCAGTCATGATGGAAACATTTACAACATGAAAATTGGCAAATGCTACAAATCAATATCTTTTTTTTCCGCAGAGAGCTGACTGTCGAACATTTACTATGACAGTGTTCTCATATGTCCTATTAATTTTGGTAGATCATATTTTCATTTTTACTCAAGCCAAACTATTTTCCCATTTCTTTTTTGATTTCCTCTTTACTCATGAGTTATTTAAAAGGGTGTTGTTTAATTTGGACATACTTGAAGATATCCCCAGATATCCTTCTGTTACTAATTTCTAGTTTATTTTACTCATAATCCAAATACATACTTTGTATAATTTAAATTTTTAAAAAATTGTTAGGATTTGTTTATAATTAAAATACAGTTTATTTATAGTCTAGAGTGTTCCATGTACATTTGAAATAATAATATATCAAACTATAGTTAGATGGAATAAAAATATCTGTTAGACCAAGCTAGGTCAGAGTGTGGTTTAGTTTTCTATATCTTTTAAGTTTTCTTTTTACTTGTTCTATCAATTACTAAGAAAAGAGGTTTGAAGAATTCAACTATGGGAATAAATTTGTTAATTTCTTCTTTCAATTTTAAAAAGTGTTTGCTTTATACATTATGAGGTTCTATTATTAGATCCATACACATATAGCATTGTTATGTCTTCCTTATGGATTAATCCCTTTATCATTATGTAATGTTCTATATTTCATTTGTTTAATAATTATTTTCAAGGTTCATTTATGCTGTAGTTGTACTTCATTTCTTTCTATGGCTGAATATTATTTCACATTTTGTTTATTCAGTAATCCATTGATGGGCACTTTGGTTGATTCAACTTTGTTTTTTTTACTTTTAACCTATTTCTTTCATACTTAAAGTAGATATCTTTCAGGTTGCATATGACAGCATACAAGTGTATCTTGCTTTTATATATTCTGGCCTTCTCTTTCCTTTTAATTGGTTTCTTTTCATCATATTAATCATGGTATAATTGTGTTAACATTTATCATCTTCTTAGATGCTTTCCTATTTGTTATATATGTTTCTATTTCTCTTATTTCTTTGGGATTGAGTTTTCAATGATTCATTTGTCTTTATTATTGTCTTATTATTTATATCTATCTGATTTTTTTTTAGTGGTTATCGTTGGGTTTATAATACTCATCTTTAATCAAAATATGCCTTCCAATAATTTTATACTACTTCATATGCAGTGTAAGGGTAGTACACTTCCACTTCTTTCCTCTCATATTTTGTGTCATATTTGTCATAAATTTCTTTTGACATATTTTATAAATTCATTGCAACTATGCTTGAGACAATTATCTTTCAGAAAAACTAAAATAAGAAAAAACTAAGTTTTATGTTTATCTTAATTACTAGGTTATTTTTGAGACAGGGTCTCACTCTATCACCCAGGCTGGAGTCCAGTGACATCATCTCAACTCACTGCAACTTCTGCTTCCCAGGCTCAAGCAATTCTCGTGCCTCAGCCTCCCAAGCAACTGAGACTGCAGGCATGCGCCGCCATGCCCAACTAATTTTTTGCATTTTAAAGAGAGCCACGGTTTTGCCGTGTTGGTCAGGCTGGTCTTGAGCTCAGGCAATCTTCCCACCTCAGTCTCCAAAAGTACTAGGATTGCAGGAGTGAGCCACTGCCCCTGGCCGTTTATTCAAATTTCTTTTTGTCATCATATTCCTCTGCCTAAAGAACTTCCTCTAACGTGGTAGTGCGGGTCTGCTGGCAATGAATTATCTCTCTCTCTCTGTCTTTCTCCCATTCTTTGATTTTCCATTGTATTTTTGAAAAATATTTTCACAGGGCATAAAATTCTCACTTGACCATTTTTTTTTTTTTTTTATTTTTTTTTTTTTTTTTTTTTGTCTTTCAACATTTTAAAGATGTCACTCTATTGTATTCTGGATTGTAAAATTTATGATTAAAATGTTTCTCTTATTCCTATCTTTCTTCCTCTAGATGTAATATGTTTTATTTTCTCGTGGTGTTTGATTTTTCAGAAGATCGAATATGATATGTCCAAGGATTTATGTGTGTATTATGTGTTCACTCCTGTTGTTAGTCTCTGAGCTTATTGCATTTGTGACTTTGTGGATAAAAAATTCTCTGCCATAATACCCTCAAATTTCATTTGTTATTTTATTTTTTCACTCTGAGATCCAATTATGCATGTTAAGTTGTTTGGTGTTTTCTTCACATATTTTGAATATTCTGCTTTTTTTTTTTATCCTTGCGTTCAGTTTGATTTTTATCCTTTATCTCCAATTTTACAATTTTACTTCCAATTTCACTTCAGTTTTCAGTCTAATGATGAGCCATCAAAGACATTGTTCATCTGTCACCTTGTGTATGTGTGTGTGTGTGTGTGTGTGTGTGTGTACGTTTTTTGGTGGTGGTGTTTTTAGCATTTTCTTTTGATTTCTTCCTTATAGTTTCATCTCTTTGATAAAATGATCTATCTGTTCGTGTCTGTTGTCCACCTTTTTCACTAGAGCCCTTTACATATATATCATCACTAAATTAATGTTCCTGTAGGATAGTGACAACATCTGGATCATGTCTGCACCTGGTTCTGTTATTTTTTCTTACTTCCTTGTGTGCCTTATACTTTTTGTTGAAAGATGTGCCATTTTTGGTAGGAAATACAGAGAAATAGCATTTTTGCTTGGAAATGGGTTTGCCTTTTTTTGGGGGCAGGCCTTTATTAGTGTGAGTTGTGTCATTCCTGTTTGGAGTTGAACAGAATATAGGCTTCCAATTCTTCCAAAGCAGTCCTCTGTAAGAGAAATATAATACATGGTACATACATGATTTTAATTTTTAGTAGCATTATTTTCAAAAGTAAAATAAAAATGCAACATATCCAAAATACTGTCATTATAACATGTAGCTCTACTCACATTTCAAGTACTCAATAGCCACATGTGGTTTGTGACTATAATATTGGACCATAAAATTTGGGTATTTTCTGTTTTAGAATGGAGGTTTGTTTGCTAGAGGGTTGTTCTTAATGGCTTTTCCACCATCATCTTTAGATTTTCCTTTAATACCTGTCCTTGGAGAAGTGTTTGTTCTATATTTTTGACATTCTCCTAGGAATACACTGCTGTTACTTGTTTCTCTGTGACTGGTGGTAGGCACTAGGGGAACATTCTCTGGTCTTCTGGTCTAGCTTCATTCTTAGCCAATCACTTTGTCCCTGAATCTCAGGGGTAGAGCCTTCTCAAGGATTCTTCTTCTCCCTTCAGTGGGCTGAGCCTAGTATATATTTCTTTTCCTCCACAAGGGTGAGGGAATTTTTGTTGTTGTTGCTCCCTTCCCTTAACAACACTGTGTCATTATCTGTACTTAAGGATGATTATATTTTCTTCATTATTCCAGAGTCTTAAGGTTTTTGTCATGAAGAGATAGGAGAGAAGGACCCAGGTATACCTTCATGCCTTTCTTGCAGCGCTGCTGTTGATCCTCCAGGCCCAATAGAGACTTTCTCAAGATTCTTGCCCTGCCCCCAGTCAAGTGTGGTGGCATCCAGTGAGGTTTGTGAAGAGTCTGGAAGTGGGTCAAGCTCCGCAAGTGTTTTTGGTTCCCAAGGGCTGTATGCTGTCACAAGAGTTCACACTTTAAAGCTGTTCAATTTTAGTAAAATTTGTCTCACTGGCCTGTATCGCACTCGGTGTCTAGCATCTGCCTTGGCTCATCAGAGGCTAGTGTGCTCCTTAGAAACACTTGTTTTTCCCTAGATTTCAGGTTAGTTGGTTGCTTTGTGACTCAGCTATCTAGTAGAATCAAGAAACATTGTGATTTTTGCAGATTTTCCTATATATTTTTTTTAAATTTAACTGTGAAAGTTATAATCCTTTTAACTTTCTATATAGCAGGAGGAAATGGGAATTCCTTGATGCTTATTTTTGATAAATATAACTCTCCTATTCCCAAGGAATCTCTCATGCATTTTGCTGAAAATCATGGATATGTAGAAAGTAAAGCCTTGCTTTCAAAGGATTTCTTAAGTCATATTTTATTATGCTTTGCTGTATTAAGAAACAATGGGCTTTTGTTTGTTTTACAAATATAAATTATTTGTAAAATAATTTTACAAATAGTTATCTACGAAATAATTTTATGAATATTTGTTTATTTATAAAATAATTGTTTAACAAATAAGAATATTTGTTAAATATCCTTTTTTATCTCATACTTTCTCCTCCAGAGAAGCTGATATCCAGACAAAAGGAGAACTTTCCCTTACCCTACTTCCAGATAGATTAGAAATCAGTGATACAGACATGTATTTGAGACCAGAGAAATGAGAATTTGATCAGTGTCACTGGTGAACAAGCAAAGTAAGACCAAGCAGTGTCAATCTTTGTATCCTATTAGTCATCTGAAGTCATGCCATCTGATAGGGTGATCTATGATTGGGTATCCAGGTTTGATCCAATTTCATTGTTATACAAGGGGGTAAGCTAGGACTGCGTACTCAAGATTTATGTAGCCAGCTATGCTGGGTGCTGAACATATATGTTTGAAAAGTATTTGGACAAATTGTTTCCAATCTGACACATTTCACCTCCAGGTATTGATTGTTGCAATGACCCCTAGTTACAAATCACAGCTACTAATGGGCACTATGAGCCTGTGGCTTCCCTGACACCACCATTTTTTGTGTGCATTTTACGTTGTTTTTGCTGGAGCATGCATGACAAGTTAGATTCCATCTGTCTGCTCAGCAATAAGCAAAATGACAAGCACAACATAGGAAATATTGTTCACATTTCCAAGATTGTTTTCTATCATTTGGTTTTACTAATATGCTAACATTCAGAACTGATAAATAAATGAAAAATGGATGGGACCTTGAAAATGGATGATTTTTATGATAACTATAAGCTGACAGCAGTATTTTTAAGTGGACAGTAGTTTGCATTCACTTGGTTATTCATTTTATATTTAATTAACTCACCTCTCTCCAAAAGGTTCCAATGCTGTGAAATAAATTAGTTGTCACATTTTACACCAGTAGGTAGTAGAGGAGCTGCCTCCCTTTCTGGAGCCGGGTTTTAAAGAAAGAGGTGGACATGTGATATGACTGGTATTTTGTTTCATTATCTAAAATTTTTTTTAGAAATGAAGAAAAAGGGTACATACCCTTCAGTAGAGAGTTTTTTTCCGCTACAGTTGCTGACATTTTGTGGAAGCCTTTCTCTATAAGTTAGAGGTGAATTTCTGTGAATTGTATATCCTTAATTATTCCTATTGGGAGGTGTAACTTTTTCTTTTTCCCTATGACCGCCAAATCCCTTTTCAACAGTGGTGCAGCTGTGCTTGGGAGATGTTCCATGTTTGTTTCTTTAAGCTGAAATGAAATGGACAGATTTGTGAATTTAATGAAATATCTTAAGCACAGGAAATATGCATTTAACACATTTTATGCTCTTTCCTTAACATACACCCTTTCCCCACTTTTCACAAAACTCCTTGTAAATAGAAGGTTAAACCTAAAAAGTATGCTCAATAAGTGCACGTTGCATTAATAATTCAGTTCACCTGAGCATAGGAAACTCATATATATATAAAACCTTTGACTATGAGATTCTTCCTTAACCTTCATACCTTTCCAAAAACCTTCTAACTTTGACTCCAGAGAATGCATGAACTAAAGTATCATGCTGTTCTTCTACAAAAGACTTATAAATACCCACCATTGTTGCTGTTATTAATATTCTTTTGTTTTAAAGAGAAAAGTATCAGCTCCTCTCATTTCAGAGCAAATAACACAACTGTAAAAGCTGTTACCAAGCAACCTGAATTCACAGCTCATATGGGCTGAATTGTTTATATTCATATGTGGATAAAACTGACCCACTCCTTCCCTAAAAAGTGTATCTACGAAGTCTTTGAGATATTTCCACTAATATTTTAGGCTGTAGGTCATGGCATTACTATTCTGTAGGAGGTTCTGAAATTGACACACCCACTACCTATACTGTGGCATTGTACTTGCCATATTACATTATAACTATCTGGTTTGGGGTCTGTTTCCCCATTGAACTGTGAGTTCCTTGTGGGCAAGTATTGTGTTCTTCTCATCATACAGGAAAGGTTCTTTATAGATAGGCAGGACTTCACCAGTGTTTGACGGATGCGTGAAAGAAATGATTTTATGCCAGTGTCTGTGCTGTACATGTTCTACAAAATCATTTTCTTACTAGAACCTGAAAGAAAGAAGGAAACTGTTCAATTTAAAGCTCTACCAATATTACATTATAATAAGCACAAAACTGAAGCATTTAGGTAAAAATATTCGAATTATAATCACATTTTAGAATTAAAAGAAACTTTGTGGAACATTTAATCTAGTGGTTCTCATCTGAATCACACCTGGAACTTAGAAGTTTCGAGTGACAGTTTGAAATGAGGTATTCTTTTTTTAAAGTTGCCCCAGGAGATTCAGGAACCAAAATATCACTGATGTAGTCCAACAATCTCAATTCGTGGTGGAGAAAATGGCCCCAGAGGAGTGAGAACCACGAGGTTGTGAGAAGAGCACAAGCTCTTAGGTCACCTGCCTATCATGTGTTGTCTGACTGTAGACATCTGTTCCTCACTGTCTATAAAATGGAAATAATACTTACTTGTGAGATGTCTGGGGAAACTTAATGATATGACCTGAGGAGTGCACCTAGAACCATGCTGGTGGGAACCTGGCAAGGATCATCTCTTCCCTTCACAATATCCTCTGAGTTGCAAACACGTTGTGAAGAGTACTTTGTTGGCTGACTTCCAGACACTTCAGGGCTGTATAGAACTGCACAGGATACCTCTGGCTCCAAGGTTTTGACTGGAAAGGAGCAAGCATTAATCATATCTGTCAGGATCCCTGCAGAATACTCATGAGACATCATCCAAAAGGGTAAATTAAGAGTGTTTATAAAAGAATATTTTCAAAGGTGTGGAGAGGTTAAGGGAACCACCAAGAAACTGTGAGGCAAGGCAAGGGCTCCCAGACCAAGGGGTCAGAGTGGTTACTGGAAACTGGTGCTATCTGTGGCTGCAAGAAATGGATTCCTAGCAGGAGCTGAATCCAAATGAAAGGAACAGAGCTACTGGATAGACTGCAGCCTCCCTTCAGGGAGCCAGGAAAAGAATCTCCCTCTCCTCCTACTCTCTAATTTTCTGGTGGCAGTCACATTGGCTAAGTTAGAGAAGGAGGATGTCCATCTGAAGCAATTCTAAGGGTCAATCTCTGGTGACACAGAGCAGGATGAAGAAGGATGGAGAAGGGAAAATAGAAGATATCTAGGAAATTTCCAGTCTTCTACTCTATGCTTGGTACTTTTTATGCAGGATGTCTTTACAACACATGTTGCTTTGAGGCTTATTCTGTTGAACATAAATTACCTAAACATGACTGACATTGTTTGTGGTACAGTCTTCCTTGTCAGGAATTTACATATATACCTGCTAACTCTACCACGAATAAATGTTCCCAGGCAGTGAAACCAAAATTTGACTACTGAATGTGGGTCCCCTGGAGAAGAGACACAGTTTTCAACTAAACACAAGGCCCTTTTGTTGGAGTAGATTCAGGAGGGAAACCAGCCTGCAGGGTCTACTTGCCAGGGATACAGCAAAACCAAAATTTATGCCTGCCTCAGCAGCTGCCTGGTTTTCCTGAGCCTTCTGTTCACCACTTTGTTTTCAAATGTATCCATCTAAGAAATGAGAAGAACACCTGCGCCTCATTACAAGGTTGAGATTTTTGAGGGAAATGAGGATCATTCTTCTGGAGGAAAGATGCCGTCTACTTAAATGCAAAGTTGAGGAGTGAAGCATTCCGCTGGTGCTAATTTTCTTCAACAAATGAGACACGTATAAGATACCCAATGCTTTGTTTCCTTTACTTAATCTTTGTTGAGAACCACCTGGAGATTGAGAGATGAATAGTGTGCCTCTGCCTTTGAGGAATTCATGGCCTTGTGGAAGGAATCAGAAATGAATCATTTCTTAAAAGGAAATAATATTAGATTGAAGATATTGGTATTCTTTTGTAATATTTTCCTGCATTTATTTTATTTAATGATGCATGTATTTATTTTTGTAAACGATGGTCTCCATACACTCTTTCAGCACTTCATATGCATTGGGGTTCCCAAGCAGTCCCTCTTGGCTCCACTCTTCTCTGGCAATTCCCTCCCTTAGGTTCCCAAGGTTCACCAACTGTTTAACATCCATGCCTTGGTTCATTTCTGACACTATTTGACTCTCCACCAGCTTTCAGCCTTGTCCTGAATAATTTATCCTAACTCATTATTTTATTATTTTATGTTATATTTCTGTAGGAGCCCTACTCCGTATCTTCATCCCCATTCCCACTTGGCAGAAGTGAGATTCTATACAGTGGTTTTATAAAATACCTACTGGGTACCTGCAGATGGTAAATATTCTGTTATTCTTTTCTCTTTGTCCAGTGGTGAAAGTTTCTGACTGTTCAGTAACCAGGATGTTAGGACCAATAACCAGGGAAGCCTTAGGCTTCTAAAAATTTAGTTATGAAGTATCTTACAGCAATATCAAAGGGGAACAAGGATGTCTTCATTGACTTGAATGTGAGCTGGAGTTGAAAAGGAACAGCATTCCAAGGAGCAGCACGTGTAAAGGCTCAGAGTCAGGAATAGGCAAGCTGTGTTCAGGAGCGCAGTGACAGCATCACCCTATATGGGGTAAAGAGCTCCAGGTGAGATGTGATTATGCCACCTACAATGCATTGTGTGACTACCATGTGTCTAGAGCTTTGCCAGATTGCTTACATATATGAGCTCTAATCCTCACAGCACAGAAACCTGTGTCACACAGCTAGCAAGAGCCCTCTTCAGTACTCAGCTCTGTCTGCTTTCGAAGCCCAAAATTAGTCCACAGCAGTTTGCTGCCTTATTTCATAAGTAATATAGGATTGATGACAGAAGACCAGATGTTGAGGATTTTTGAGAACCAGAAACAAAGAGTATGGAAAAGACCTGGTAGACCTTAGACACCAATCTTCATGTGCATAATTTATGGAAGAATATTTTCTAAAATGATCACATGTCACCCACCAAGATTCTCAAAAGGTTAAACATTTTCCAGTTTTTCGACTTTGAAAATACTTTTCAGTCAGTTTCTATAAAGCCAGTTGCATGAAATTCCTGTGCTCTGTCGACACCCTTCTGGATCTGGTCATTACTTTTCTCTATTCATTACCTGAGAGGTAGTAGGGAAAATACAGAAAATGAACGATGGGTAGCTTCCACCGTACCTCCCTCTATATTGCAAGCACTTTGTTGTAATGCCTCTCTATCTAAAGGCCTAGACTATTTTCCTTTCTCCATTTCCCTTTCTCTTTAAAAAAGAATTTTACAGCACACCGGATATGAGAGACTTTGTAATGATTCCATCTGAGATACAGAAATTGTTTAACATAAAGAAGTGAATGCTTGTGGGTTCATATTATCATTGCCTGTCTATGGAGAATATGTATGCTATTGTGTGTGTGTTATTTAGGTTAAGCTATAACCCATGTACTTCAAGCATTCCAATCAGTTATGCTCAGTCCCTGAGAGGTCACCTGACCTTTAATTAAGTAAGCCAGAGGCAGCAGCAACAAACCTTTCAGCAATCCAGATCTTAACACAGCAACCTTGGCTAAAAGACATATTGAATGCAAGCCATGAATTTATATTAGTGAAACTGTTGTCTTAATTAACATGAAGAGTGTCATAAATGGCCTTTCATCAGTGAAATAGAATGTATTCACAATATATGCATCAGCTAAAAAATGTTAAAGATGCTCTAAATAGGGTTTAAGTATATAGTAATGTCTGTAGTCCGGACCTCAAGAAAGTTCCTGTACTCAGTTCCTAAATGGTACTCTGTCCAGCCGTTACTTTAGGAGAGTTTCTGTTTTCTTAATGGAAACCAGAGGAGTAACAGAATCCTATCTCTGGAATGTTCTTGTGTCTGCCTTGAGTAATTCTTTCGTGCCAGAATTATAGAATAGTCAGAGCACCTAAAGATGATGAGAATGGGGGCTTCTTTTACAGAATACAATGTATGAAAAGTTCTCTGCCTTTTTAGTAGTAAAAGTCTATTCAGTAAATGTCCAGGTGTTTGGCAGAGATAGGTAACCCTCAAGCACCTAAGATTTGTGGGGTACACTGTTACAATTAAAAAGAACCCAAAAGTTGTTGGATCAGTTGGCAACAGATACCTTTCCTTCTATTCCAGCTACTTCATTGGCTAGGCAGGGTTTTGGGGTAGCCTACAAATCAGACCAGTACTGATAAATTCTTATAGATATAATTGTTTTAAGTGCTAATTAACTAGTGTAATAGAAATTTTGGATCAAACTCCTTGCTAGGTTGGATACAGCCCATAATAGCAAATTTTTTATTTCCTAGCAACCCCATATAGTCCTGATTAGCAAGTTCTCATTTATTTATTCAATTTGGGAAATAGGAGTAAACCAGACATGCAGCCATGAATTCACTAATCATTCTCTACTGTGGCCATCAACAGACCTTTGGGTAGTTCTCAGCTATTGCTGATAATTCAGAAGAGAGCAGTTAGCTATTGCAAATTTGATGACTGTGCCTGTTTTGCCACTTCTATTCTCAACTTAATTGATGATTGCTGCCTTTATTATGAATTACTAACAATAAGAGTGAGTTTTGTTTTTTGGTAAAGTGATAAATTGTTCTTTTGTTCTCAAGGTTAATTGCAGTCCCTATGCCCTATTTACACTTTAATGACTCCTAATGGATGCAAACAAACAAACGATTGAAAATATAAATTTAATTGTATAGAAAGGTAGCATAAAATAAAGATAAAAAATTCATTTGTGTTCGGGGCAACAATGGTAATATAAACGTGCAAGAGATAGGTTTAAGTTCATAGAAAAAAGTAGGACATGTGGCGGCAACAAAAATAATTTCTACTTCTTTTCTTCCTCAACTGTTCAAGTAAAAACAGTCTCTGGGCTCAACAATTATACAAGGCAAAACATTAGATGTGAAACTGATGTTTTCTAAAATCTCAAGGTTTCTACAAATAAACACCTTTATAAAGAAATTAATATTCTATGTGCTTCAAAATACTTATCATAATTACTATTTATTGATACTGTTACCAAAAGTGATGCAAAGATTGAAACAGGTGGTTTTAAAAGTCAAGGACAGATTATCAGATTTTATACAGGTTGAGATAATTATAGCAAGATTATAGAGAGTAGTTAAATATTCAAAACCTGCATTTTCCCACCACAAACATATAGGGAATACATTCATTTTCTCAGAGTGCCTACACTTCATAATTTCAAGATTAATGCTAATATGACAATTATTCATTATAGTTAAAAGTAAAATATAATTGAGAACCCTCTAAGGAACAGAATCTTTTTCTAATAGCTATAAACCAACTGTTTAAATCTTACAAGAAAGAATTTCATTTTCAACTGTCTAACATTTGTGGTCTTAGTGCCTTTCAAAGGATGTGACTTGTGAATATTTCTCTTAGCAATACAATAAGATATAGTGGCTATTTTATTAAATTGTGTTCTGTAAGCCCTGTTTCAATAGGTTAACTTGTCTCAATCTTCCACAGTTCCTGCTGTTAAAAATATGTAGCTTCCGATGTACACTCTTATTCTAAACATAGATAAATTAAATAATGCTTATAAATTATAAATTCTATAAATATTAGAGTCAACAACAACAAATGAAAAGGGCTTTCTTTTTACTGCTGTCTCTTTGTGCTTGAAGTCTTGGCCTGTAACATTCCAGGGGAAAATTCTCAGTCATGAGCAGTTATACTCCAGAGAGCAGGCATTTGGACCAGTTTGCCTTCAACAACTTAGCAACAGATGAGTCTGTACCTACTGCTCAGGTGACACTGCCAGGGCTTGACCAGAGTAGTTTGCTGTAGCTGAGAGCTTTGGTGACAGATTCTTTTGATTGGAAAGTCGGTAAGATTCCTAGATCAGGCTGCTATGGAGGGGCAGGGCTCAATGGGGACCTCGCCAGCCAGGTGAGGTGACTGATGGCTCTTTGTAATAGCTTTGGAAGGTACAGCTAATGATCTGTGGGAGTCAATCTATGGATGTACACTCTCAGCAAGAGAAGATCAAAGGCTAGATTATGCTGAGAGCCAAGGGTTAAGTACTATTTATTAATAGCTATATCTTGAACAGAATCCGTAGAAAGGTTAGGGACTCTCACTGACAGTGGGAAGTTCACCATGTTCTATCACAGTCTGTCTGTTTCATCTCTGCTATTTCTAGAGAAATGTGTCATCTAAAATGCAGTGCAATAAAACAATGCAGCCTTTGTTGTATTTTTTTTAATCCAATACATGAAATAGGTATCTGGATAATAGCAGGTTCTTGATACATATTGTCCTTTGATGAAACCAGATATATTAACAGAGATTCCTTTGGTTCCAATTTATAAAAACCGTTCTGAGCTAACTTAGGTGAAAATGGTGAATTTACAGGGTATCTGGATAATAATAGGTTATTGATATACATTGAACTTTTATGAAACCAGTTGTATTAAGGGAGTCTCTCTTGGATCCAAGTTATAGAAACCTATTTGAGCTAACTGAGGTGAAAATGGTGAATTTATAATATGGGGGAAGGCCACATCCAGGAATCAGGAAAATAACTGGTATGAGGGACATCAGTATCAATAGGATGTTCTCACATTCCTGCTCCCATGCAATATACTTCCCTCTCTGTAGGCCAGCTTCTCTTCTTCTTCAGTCCACACAGTGTAACACACGGCCCTCAGTAGGCACTTGTGTTTACATGAGACAAGTAGGGTCAATCTGCTGCTGAGAAAAGATTTCTTTATCAGTCCCCATTCTAAATTCTCTGGGGAGGGAGGCTGTGTGTTACATCTTGGGATCAAATGCCCATCTGTGGGGCCACTTATCTGGCAAGAGTCACATGTCATTAGTGACCTGGCTGCCACTAACTTAGTGATACAGCTGCATGGTGCAAGGAGTGGAGAGGCAGCTTTTAGAAAAAGGCTTGAAACAACTTGAAAATAAGTAGACTGCTACTTTAGAGGAATCAATGTTAAAGCAGTTTAAGAGATGTACATATGGCCGGGTTTGGTGGCTCATGCCTGTAATCTCAGCACTTTGGGAGGCTGAGGCAGGTGGATCACTTGAGGTGAGGAGTTCAAGACCAGCCCGGCCAAAGTGGTGAAACCCGTCTCTACTAAATATACAAAAATATTAGTCGGGCATGATGGTGCCTGCCTGTAATCCCAGCTACTTGGGAGGCCGAGGGAGGAGAATCATTACAACCCGGCAGGTGGAGGTTGCAGTGAGCCAAGATTGTGCCACTGCTCCCTAGCCTGGGTGACAGAGCAAGACTCCATCTCAAGAAAAAAAAAGGAAACTATATATATATACACACACATAATATTACATATGTATTATAAGTAATATAACCATATAACAATATATTCTAATCTATATTATAATATGTTATAGTATGCTATATCACTAATATAGTATATATAATATATACATATATGATAAAATCAACCTACATTTTAGAGACTCATCAAGTTGTACTAAGAATGAAAGAACCTCTATTAGATGTTTCCCTAGGAATCTTTTGTTGGATGCTGGGTCTTAAGAATTGGGAAGGATGCTCTGTTCTGGGAGAAATACTGGATCTTTAGACAAAAGCTTTCTGCTTAATAAGCCTTCCTCCTTTGCTTCCTTCCTTTCTCCCTCCCTTCTTTTTCTTCTTTCCTTCCTACAGAAGCAACCCATACCAGCGTAGCTGCTTTCATTCTAAAAAGCACTATTGTGATAAGCCCTTAGGCATAGTAAATGAGAAGAGTTACAAAGATACAAGAAAAGCTATATAAATTACTGTCAAGATAGGCGGATTGGATTGTGATGTGGTTTGGCTTTGTGTCCCATCCAAATCTCATCTCAAACTGTAATCTCCACATGTCGAGGGAGGGACCTAGTGGGAGGTAATTGCATCAGGGAGGCAGTTTCTCCCATGCTGTTCTCGTGATAGTGAGGGAGTTCTCATGAGACCTGGTTATTTGGTAAGTGTCTGGCACTCCTTACCCCACTGCTGCCATGTGAAGAAGGTCCTTGCTTTCCCTTTGCCTTCTACCATGACTATAAATTTTCTGAGGCCTCCCCAGTCATGCAGCACTGTAAGCCAATTAAACCTCTTCTGTTTCTAACTTACCCAGTCTCAGGTAGGATCTTTATAGCAGTGTGAAAATGGACTAATACAAAGAATTGGTACAAGGAGTGAGGTAAAATGTGGAAGCCACTTTGGAACTGGGTAACAGGCAGAGATTGAAACAGTTTCGAGGGCTCAGAAGACAAGAAGATGCGGGAAAGTTTGAAACTTCCTAGAGACTTGTTGAATGGTTTTGATCAAAATGCTGATAGTGATATGTATAACAAAGTCCAGGTTGAGATGGTCTCAGATGGAGATGAGGAACTTATTAAGAACTGGAGCAAAAGTCACTCTTGCTATGCTTTAGCAAAGAAATTGGGAGCATTTTGCCCCTGCCCTAGAGATCTGTGGAACTTTGAACTTGAGAGAGATGATTTAGGGTATCTGGCAGAAGAAATTTCTAAGCAACAAAGCATTCAAGATGTGACCTGGCTTATTCTGAAAGCATTCAGTTGAATGCATTCACAAGGAAAATGGGTTGAAATTAGAACTTACATTTGAGAGGGAAGCAGAGCATAAAGGTTTAGAAAATTTGCAGCCTGACCATGTGGTGGAAAATAAAACCCCACTTTTCTGGGGGGGAATTCAAGCCTGTTGCAGAAATATTCATAAGTAATAAGGAGCTGAATGTTAACAGCCAAGACAATGGGAAAAATATCTCCAGGGCATGTCATAGACCTTCACAGCAGCACTTCCCATCAGAAGTCTAGAGGCCTAGGAGGGAAAAATGGCTTCCTTGGATGGGCCCATGACCCAGCAGCTCTGTGCAGCTTTGGAACTTAGTGTCCTGCATCCCCGCGGTTCCAGCTCAAACAGTGGCTAAAAGGGTCCAAGGTACAGCTCAGCCATGGCTTCAGAGGATGCAAGCTACAAGCCTTGGTTGCTTGCATGTAGTTTTGGGCCTATGGGTGCATAGAAAACATGAATTGTGGTTTGGGAACCTGCCTAGATTTCAGAGGATGTATGGAAATACCTGGATGTCTAGGCAGAAGTCTACTGCAGGGGTGGGGCAGAGACCTCATGGAGAACCTCTACTAGGACGATGTAGAGGGAAAATGTTGGGTTGGAACCCCCATACAGACTCCCCACTGGGGTACTGCCTAGTGAAGCTGTAAGAAGAGGGCCACCATCCTCCAGAACCCAAAATGGTAGCTCCACTGACAGCTTACACCATGTGCCTGGAAAAGTCACAAGCACTCAATGCCAGCCCATGAAAGCAGCCAGGGGGTGGGTTGAGGGGGCTATACCCTGCAGAGCCACAGGGGCAGAACATCCCAAGGGCTTGGGAGCCCACCCCTTGCATTAGTGTGTCCTGCTGACATGCAGTCAAAGGAGATTATTTTGGAACTTTAAAATATAATGACCAGGTTTCAGACTTGCATGGAGCCTATGGCACCTTTTTTTGGCCAATTTCTCTCATTTGGAATGGGAACGTTTACCCAATGCCTGTACCCCCTTTGTATCTTGGAAGTAACTAACTTGTTTTTGATTTTATAGATGCATAGGTGGAAGGGACTTGCTTTGTCTTAGGTGAGACTTTGGACTTGAATTTTTGAGTTCATGCTGGAATGAGTTAAGACTTTAGGGGACTGTTGTGAAGGCATTATTTGTTTTTAAATGTGAAAAAGACATGAGATTTGGGAGGGGCTGGGGTAGAATAATATTGTTTGGCTCTGGGCCACCACCCACATCTCATCTCAAATTGCAATCACCATAATCCTTACATGTCAAGGGAGGAACCTAGTGGGAGGTAACTGGATCATGGGGACAGTTTCTTCTATGCTGTTTTCATGAGAGTGAGTGAGTTCTCATAAGATCTGGTTGTTTGATAAATGTCTAGTTCTTCCCCACAAGCCATCCTTCCATGATGTGAAGAAGGTCCTTGCTTCCTCTTTGCCTTCCACCATGATTGTAGGTTTCCTGAGGTCACCCCAGCCATGCAGAACTGTGATTCAATTAAAGCTCTTCTGTTTATAAATTGATTCTAATTCTATTAGTGTGTTTTCACACTGCTATAAAGATACTACCTACTCAGGATACTTCTTTTTACAGAGGAGAAAACTGAGTCACAGATAAGTAAAACAGCTTAACCAACACCATATGGTGAAGGCAGGATTGGACCCAGTGAGTCTGGTCCCAGAGCCCATTCTATTACGAACCCCATACCTTTTCAGTGTAGGTGCAGTGGCATGATAATTATGTAGCTGACAGATTTAAGGGCATGTTACTGGAAATGTTTGAATAAATCAGAACTACAAAATTACATAAAGGTGAGAAAAATTACACCATAATTTCCTGTACTTCTTTTGGTTCTGAGGTAACAGATGGGACTATTTTAGCAAGACAAATGTCTTAAAGAACTTCGAGGTTTCTGACATTTTACTTTTCAGTCCAGATGCAATCCTTTGATTAATGAAGTACTGGTTTTAGTTTCCCTAATTTTCAGGCTTACGCATAAGGTGCTTGGAAAAATATACAATAAGCCTAAGTGAAAACGTTAGTGGCCATCTATCTCTTTCTAAATGGGACCATTTAAATGATTGCAGACAGATAATTGCCTACATTAAAACCATAAAATATATTACGAAACTCCCTTCTTTGGCCCTCTTACAATCAGGCATCTTAAATACTGACTCCATGTCTATTATCCCTTCTTTCTCCCACTCTAATTTAATTGGTGTAAGTTCCTAAAGCTTCATCAGTAAAATAACCTCCAAATTTTCCCAGTCCTCTTTCATAGTGCTTTTCTAACCCCAAGGTCCTTTTATGTTTGTCCCTGCATTCATTCCGTTTTCAGGTGTCAGTGTCATATTCACAAATCAGCAAACCTAGAGAAAGTAGATCATATACATTATTCCCCTTTGAATTATTTGTGACCTAAAATTTAAATATTAGAAGTGAGGGGCAGCCTTGCTGCATATATCTGGCAGGTCCTACTTGAAATTACCTTAGGCTGAAAGCAGCAGATGCTGTGTTTCACAGTTGTTCAGAAGCATGATATTTAAGTAAAGACACCTTGTCCGTCTAATCTCTTCTCAGCATTTGACTTGGGCACATGGATAAGGGCAGAATTTGTGAGTATGATCCTCATAAATCAACTCCAACCGTATCCCTTATTTACTTCTGTCTCTTCGATGGCTTCCTATCTCATTCAAATCTCATGCCCAGATCCTCTGTGATCTCGTCTCCCCTCATGGCATCTTTCAACCTTGAATCAATTACTCTTTCTTGATTTTGCCCAGTACATTCTTACCAGGATGTCTTTGACCTTGTACTTCTCTCTGCCTGAATTGCTCTTCCTCATGCATTCCCTGGGCTCCTGCCTTCACATCCTTCATGGATTTTTTCTCAAATACATCTCAGTGAAGCATCCCCTGACCACCTTCATAGAATTGTAACCCTCTGTCCTGACACTTCCTCATGTCCCTCTTTTTTCTTCTAAGAAGTTATCACACACACAAAAAAAGAAGTTATCACTATCTAACATTTTATATATTTTACTTATTTTTCCTTATTAGTTTACTGTCAGGAAGCTAGATATTTTTATTCATTGTATTCACTGGTATATGTCCAAAGGCTAGAAAAGTGCCTTGAAAATAGTAAGCAGCAAAATATTTGTTGACTAAATAAACAAGCAAAGATTTTATCTGCAAGAAACAGAGATAATAAAGAAGGGTTTGATTCACTCTTTAATAATGTTTGAAAAATATTTGGGGAGACTTCCTGAAGGAGGTGACATCAGAACTAGGTTTTTAAGGATAAATTAGGCTCGGTGTGGTGGCTCACATCTCTAATCCCAGCACTTTGGGAGGCCAAGGTGGGTGGATCAATTGAGGTCAGGAGTTCTAGACCAGTCTGGCCAACATGGTGAAACTCCATCTCTACTAAAAATACGGAATTAGCCAGGCATGGTGGTGGGCCACTGTAATCCCAGCTACTAGGGAGGCTGAGGCAGGAGAATTGTTTGAACCCGGGAGGCAGAGGTTGCAGTGAGAGCTGAGATCCTGCCACTACACTACAGCCTGGGAGACAGAGCAAAACTCTAACTCAAAAAAAAAAAAAAAAAAAAAAAAAAAAGATAAATTAGACTTTTAGAGTTTTCCAGGAGGACAGGTTGGAAGAGGAAATTTTACATAGTTGAAAAACATGTGCAAAAGCACAGATACAAAACTATATGGTGCATTTAGAATACCTCACGTTTAAAAATATTGATAAATTGGCTGGGCACAGTGGCTCACACCTGTAATCCCTGCACCTTGGGGGGCCAAGGTGGGCGGATCACCAGGTCAAGAGATCGAGACCATCCTGGCCAACATGGTAAAACTCTGTCTCTACTAAAAATACAAAAATTAACTGGGCATGGTGGCTCATGTCTGTAGTCCCAGCTACTTGGGAGGCTGAGGCAGCAGAATCTCTTGAACCCGGCAGATGGAGGTTGCAGTGAGCTGAGATTGTACCACTGCACTCCAGCCTGGTGACAGAGCAAGTCTCCATCTCAAAAAAAAAAAAAAAAATGATAACTTGTATGATATTAAAATAAAGATATCAAAATTTATTATTTAAATCATGGAAAGCACACTGGAAGTTTTAAGTATGAATGATAGAGAATTATGCTCTGTTCTGCTTTCATAAAGATCCTGTGGCAGCAATATGAAGCATGAATTTGCAGAAATTGAGGATTTGTTTAGAGATTTAATTTAAAAGCATTAGCAACAGTCCAGGCTTCAGTACATGAAGACTGTAGTATAGGATGGAGGGACAGGGATGGTAACAAAAGAATTAACATGAATAAATGATTGATTGAATGATTTTCTGTGAGTATGTGTGTGTTTTGGGAGGAGGTTTAGAAGAATGAAGAAGTTTAACTTTATTGTTGATGAAAAATTGGTTTATTCAGCTGAATTATTCAGTTTATCTCTTGTTTATTAACATTGATATATTTCTTGAAGTAACTCCTAAGCTGTTCACATTCATTTGATATATCTTAAGCATTCCAGAACTCTGATTTATTGCTTAGGGAATGCAATTAGTAGCATGATAGACCTTTGTTTCCTAAAATCAATGAAACAATCAGCAGAACACCCTAAGCTGTAATTTTTTCTCAAGGTGCATAATCTTAAGACCTTGTATAAAATCTCGACTCCTGAACTTTTTCCTGAAGTGAACAGAAAATTATTGATTTTAGTTCACTCAAACAAAATAAGAACTATTCACTGACAAATCTTCTCATAAAATTATTCTGCATGTGAAATACATGGCTGTCTGCTATTGGTAGTTCAGTGTGCATTGTTCAGTAGAAAAGACATAAACTTTGAGTCACAGGGACATGGGCTAAATCCCATACCTGTGAGATAATCTTTGGCAAAATTACCAGACCACCATGAATCTTACTTTTTCTTCATAAAACAATAATTTACACTTTTTTTTTAAAACCCTACGTCCCAGGATAATTGTGAGGTTTAAACCAGATAGTGTGTATGTATAAGTTTGAGGGTCCTTTGATTCTGAGTATAAACAACTTTGGCTAATTAGGAAAATAGGATTTATTGGAAGGAAATCAGGACTTAAATTATTGACGTGAAGCCAAAGAATGGGTAGAAACTACGGCAACAAGAATCACAGAAATGGTCTCATAGCTGAAACAAACTGGTCTGGATGCCACCTCAAGAAAGAGTGTGTGCCAGCTGTTCCTGTTTTTCCTCTTTATATGACCTGCTTGAGACTCAGTCCCAGGAGAGAGAATTGAATTGGCAGATTCGACTCCTTCCAGCTTCCACACTGGAAGGAAGGCCCTGGGGTTTCCATCCCAGCAAGACTCTAGACATTCAGACAAATAATTCTGCAAAAGGAAATTGGGATGCTGAGAAGGAAGAATGGATTCTTGCAAGCCAAAACCATGAAAGTGATGACTTTAAAGTGATCTATTAAATTAATCACTTTTGACATGTTTTGATCACAATCCATAGCAAGAAATGCCTTTTACATCATGACCTAGGAGTCACATATGTATATGTATATGTATGTTTGTATTTCTATATAACCAAGAAGGATGTTTCTTTTCTTACCACGCTTATTCTTACCACATGTGTTGCTTTGTTTTGTTCTGTTTTATTCTATTTCACTTTTTAAAAGCCTAGTCATGCCCCCACGAAATTGATTTCATGACTTATGAATGGGTTACAACCTACAGGCTGAACACATTTTGCTATAATATAGATTAGTACAATTATTATTAATTAATAATTAATATTAATAGTATTACTATTATATATAATTGTTATAATATAAAATATTAGTACTATAATATATATAATACTAGCAATATTAATCCCCAGCAAAACTACAACTCCCTTCTTGAAATATCATACTTTTTCTGCTCTGCACACAAACATCTGCTGTTGCTCCCTGAAATGAAATTCCTGAGGCTAGGCACACCTTTTCTTAATCTTGACTATATTGAAAAACCTATTTGGATATTTTTGGTACAAAAATATATTTTGGCCTAAGATGTTGAGTTAATTGGTTTAGAGGTTTGAAGCTTGAATTAATGAAATAATTGGCTCAATTCTTTATTTTTTATTTTAGTCTTTCACCAAAGCATTATTAGACCCATAATACATTTGACCAAATATCTTCAATCTAATATAATTGGGTAATTTACTGTAATTATTTCATTTTTAATGATTCCCTATCCTATTTCCAAGGAGAACTGTGGCAATCTCTCTTCAATCTCTCTTCAAACCTTTAGTGTTTGATCTATCCTTATCAAACCATGGGGCGATTTCCCTAACTTGTATCTGAAGCCTTCCTCCCTGAGATTTCTCTTTAGAATCCCTCAAATTTTAAGGTATATCATTTCTCCTGCATCTGGATCTCATTCCTTTTGGCATCTCCTGGCACTCAAGCTCTTGAATTTGTCCTCTTTCGTTTTCTTTCAAATTGGCCTTCTCTACTGGCAATATCATCTCTTTTTACAAATGTTCTCTGATGCCCTAACAAACTATCTGAACACAATTGCTCAACTTTCCTGTTCCCACAAGCTACCATTCCATAACTCCATCTTTCTTTGCACACTAAATTTTTTGAAAGTACTGTATATACATTTTGCTTCCATTTTATACTGTTCACTCATTCCTGTGTCTCTAATCAAGCATTCACTCTGTTCAATCTACTAAAACTCTTCCCTGAGTCTCTCATGACAATATCCAAGAGTTATATTTGTTTCAGTTGGTTTCCTTGTTGTGGCACTATTCTGGTGCTTTGACTCAAGCTCTATCCAAACCAGTAGGCATTTCCTAAAGCCCTCTGCTGACCAACGGTCTTTTTGGTAGAGGGTCAGGATACACTTATGTCTACTGGCTTGGATACAGCTGGAGTCAAAGAGAATAGGCAAATAATTGAACTTTGTTTTGATCTGGGGTCTGCCACTGTGAGCTATACCATCTTGCCTAACTGTCCTACCCTTTTCAGCACTGTACAGTGGAAATAATAGAGCCCATATCCTAGGGTCTTCTGAATAGTAAATGATAAAATATTGGTAAAGTGCTTAGAGAGTCCTTGGCTGGTTTTCAGTGTCAGTTATCATTTTCCCACCAAGGAAATAGAGGCCCTTCTGTTGCAGATGGAAGAACATGTTTTCCAAATTCTTGAAGAGGGAGTTCCTCCACTATACCACCCTAGGTCTCTATCTGGCCCTTCACTTCTCCCCCAGTGTGTTTGGGGAAAGAGTCCTCCTATGTAGCTTAACTCCCTCCATCTTCCTTTCTCTCCACTCTCCTCCTTTATGTCCTAAATTTTATAGAGGACTCTGCATATGATAAGTTTATCTAAGGCTAGGGCTCTATATTAGGAAGCTGATTGTGTTGTACTCCTAAGCCATAATCTTCAGCACTTTTGTATTCATCTGCCATCTCCTTTATCTATTTCAGTTGATGAAGAATTTGAGCAGAGAAAAAAGGGTGGTGACCCCGTGGGCCTTCTCAAACCCCAACACTTAGTGATTTTTTCCCCTACTCCATTGGATTCTAAACTCCAGGCTTCCTCTACTGTGGTCCATCCTATACAATGCTGCCTGTCATCTTCCTAAAGTTCTCATGAAATTGTTTCCTTTACAACCAGAAAAACTGCTTCCTGTTATTTACACAATTGCATGTGGATTTCCTAGGGGTGTTCATGGCCCTCCACTGCAAGGCCTAATTTTCCCACTGCTGCTTTTGTGTTATTCCGTGCTCCAGATGAGCTAGATGTTTTCCTGAACAGCACGTAAGTTTTCTGCTTCTGTGTTTTGTTTTATGCCATTTTTTTTCCACCTAAAGAATAGTCTCTCATCCTTCTTTGCTTTTTGAAATTCAGGAAGTTAAGTCTATCTCTTCTGCTATCATCTTTTCATTAAAGGCCTTTTCTATCCCCATTCTGATATGATTCATTCGTTCATTAGCATGTATTTTTCAATTCTCTTATGGCCTGTAGGCACTTATAAGTGTATACATAGGCATCCTTATTTGAAAATTATAATGGGACTGGTTTTCACCTTACACAGTCAGATCATAACCTGTTTAAGGACAGGAAATACAGCCTCTTGTTTTTAAGCCCCATAGTGGCTATGTAGCTTTGAGTATTGAGCAGGGAGTCCTGTAGTTAATGAATGCTCATTAAGTCACTAAGTATTTTATGATTTAAATTGAAATGAATAATCAGTGTATTATTTAGAGAAACAAATTAGTAGAATACATACCTATATGTGTGTGTGCATGTGTGTGTCTGTGTAATATGTGTACATATGTATATATAATTTATATGTGTGTACATATACAATATATATTACATTTAATTTCTTATAAAGAATTGATTTATGTAATTATAAAAGTTAAGAAGTTCCATGTTCCACTATCTATAAGTTGGATACCCAAGAAAGCTGGTGGTATAATTCTGAGAACCAGATGAAGGCAGGAGAAGACTCATGAACCAGCTCAAGGATTCAGGTGAAGAGAGCAAATTTCCCCTTTCATCTTTTTGTTCTATTCAGGCTATCGATGGATTGGAGGATACCTACCCACCATGGGGAGCAATTTGCTTACTGAGTCCCCTGATTCAAATGCAAACTTTATTTGGGAAACACTCTTCAGAAACACATGCAGAAATGATGTTTAATCCGAGCACCTCATGTCCCAGTCAAGTTGACACATAAAATTAACCAACACATCCAGGATACACATGGAAAACACTTTCCACCCGTTTGTTCTTTAGTAAAAAACATTAGTTTTTATCTAAGGAAATACTTGTGGTTTTAGTAGCAGAATTAACTAAACTGCCCAGTAGTTACTGTTGTATGAACAATTTTCTTCAGGTTTTCAGGTTGAAGAAGCTAGTTTAAGATTTTGCAACTTCTAATAAAATTAAAGGCATTGAAATGCTGGTTTGAGGATATGCCTGATTTCTATCAGCAACAGTGATATTCATGCAAAATTTTCTTTGAAAATCAGCTCCTAAGCACTTAAAAAATGCTTTGGGATGTACATTTTCCTGAATGTACATCCTATAAAATATGTATCATATGCCTATATGCATATGGCTGAGCTAAACTTGAATTTAAAAATCCTAAATGCAAAGGTAGGCAGCCTGCTCTACCCGAGAGGACTTTTCCTGGCACTTTGCCTTTATCAACCAGAAATATGCTCATTCTTTCCTCTTTCTCCCTTATTGCAGTTCCCTTTCTGCCTCTTTTTGTTTCTAAGTCTCCTTGATATCTTGCTCTCTTTTGTTCCTATGAATTTTATTTTATTCACCCTTTTTTTGAGATAGGGCCTTGCTCTGTTGCCCAAGCTGTAGTGCAGAGGCATGATCATAGCTCACTGCAGGCTTGAAATCCTGGGCTCAAGAGATCCCCCTGCAATGGCCTCCCAAAGTGCTGAGATTACAGGGGTGACTCATGGTGCTGGGCCTTTATTTTATCCCCTAATTACCTGCCAGAGTGTTTGCTCAGGGGCCCCATGTGTTAAAATGTTTCACCAAATTTACCTCAGTTGTGAAGCCTCTGAGAATACCAGAGAGATCACTGGAACCAAATAGCCTAGAAGTTGACCTTAATACATGCAAGACACTAAATCCACAACAGCAGGGGTCATACCTACACTTCTTATTATCCTACCTGCAGCATCTTGTTCAGTGCATTGAAATAATAGATGTATTTGCTGAATAATGACTTGACAAGAACGCTAATACATGAAAAAGGCCTTTGTATCCCATCTCAAATACTGAAGAGTTCTTGCCCTGGCTGTACTCCTGGGGCTGGCAAAGACTTTTCTGTCTAAGCTTCCATGAGTTGTCTGCCCAGTAAATTTGGATTGGTCCCATCACCTGGGCATATTCATGGTTAAAGGTGAATACTCCTAGAGAACCCTTTCCCTTCCACCTCTTTCCTTGACTTACTCTTATTAATCCATCAGGTCCTAGTTTAGACAATCAGTTTTGATGAAATTTAAATCTAGGGTAGTGACCTGATCTCAAGTTTTTCCTCTGTCAGTGCTTATCATACTGACTTTGGTTTTTAATTGTGTAAGAATACTTAAAATAAGATCTACCCATTTTACAAAAATTTAAGTGCATGATATAGTATTATTAACATTAGGCCCAATGTTGTACATTAGATGTTTAGAACTTACTCATTTTGCATAACTGAAACTGTATACCCATTGAGCAGCAACTCCTGTGCTCTGCAGGCAGTGGCAGTCACCATTGTGCTCTCTGCTTTTGTGAGTTTGACTATTTCAGATAGCCCATATTAGTAGAATCATGCAATAGTTATCCTTCTGTGATGGCTTATCTCACTTAGCATAATGCCCTCTATGTTCATTCATGTTGTTTCAGATGGTAGAATTTCTTCTTTTTAAAAGCCAAGTCATACTTCATTGTGTGTATATATTCCATTTTCTTTCTTTCTTCGTTCGTTGATGAACATTTTGGTTGTTTCTGTATCTTGCCTATTGTGAATAATGCTTCAAAGAACATGGCATACACTATCTCTTTGAGTTTCTGATTCCAGTTCTTCTGGATACATAACCAAAGGTGGAATTGCCAGATCATATGATGGATTTTCTTTTTTAAGAACTTTCTTCGCAGGGGCTGTATCATTTTACATTCCCATCAACAGAGTACAAGGGTTCCAATTTCTACACATCCTAACCAATACTTATTTTGTATATATGTTAGTGACACTAATTATTTTATTTTTATTTTTATTTATTATACTTTAAGTTCTGGGATACATGTGCAGAATGTGCAGGTTTGTTATATAGGTATACATGTCTCATGATGGTTTGCTGCACCCATCAACATATCATCTACATTAGATATTACTCTTAATGCTGTCCTTTCCGTAGGCCCCCACGCCCCAACAGGTCTCGGTGTGTGATGTTCACCTCCCTGTTTCCCTGTGTTCTCATTGTTCAACTCCCACTTATGAGTGAGAACATGTGGTGTTTGCTTTCTTGTTCCTGTGTTAGTTTGCTGAGAATGATGGTTTTCAGCTTCATCCATGTCTCCGCAAAGGACATGAACTCATCCTTTTTTATGGCTGCATAGTATTCCATGGTATATATGTGCCACATTTTCTTTATCCAGTCTATCATTGATGGGCATTTGGTTTGGTTCCAAGTCTTTGCCATTGTGAATAGTGGTGCAATAAACATACATGTGTATGTGCCTTTATAGTAGAAGGATTTATAATCCTTTGGGTATATACACAGTAATGGGATTGCTGAGTAAAATAGTATTTCTGTTTCGAGATCCTTGAGGAATTCCCACACTGTCTTCCACAGTGGTTGAACTAATTTACACTCCCACCAACAGTGTAAAAGTGATATTTTTAATAGTAACCATCCTAAAAGGTGTGAAGTGGTATCTCACCTCCGTTTTGATTTGCATTTTCCTGATGATTAGTGAGCAGCTTTTCATAAATCTGTTAGCCATTTGTACATCTTCTTTGGGAAAATGTCTTAAGTCCTTTGCCCATTTTTTAATTAGGTTATTTGTATTTATTTATTTATTTATTCATTTATTTATTTATTTTTACAATTGAGGTGTAAGAGTTTCAATTGATTTTTCTCTTTCTGCTTTGACTGTTAGCTCTATTTGGGAAGAAAGCTTCTCTTTCTTGCCCACCTCTATATTTTTAGCATGTAAATACTGCTTGGCAAATGCCAGGGTAGAGACTTTGAGTGAAAGCCATTAATTGAAATTTTTAAATGGGGACTTTGGCTTAACCTGGCTAGTCATTCATGCTGTTATCTAAACTTACTTGAAAAAATCAAGTGGAATCCCAGGGTGTTTGACCAAGCTGGCTGTACTATGAGTCAAGGGTCAGCAAGGATTAACTAGCAAGCTACAGACTGTGGAATCATGGAAAATCTGAAGGACAGTGTTCAGAGATGAAGCACAGATAAAATGCCAAGGAGAAAATTCAACTGAAGGATCTGTCTGGAGGGGATGAGCAGAAGTGGGTGTTATACAACGTAGGCTGAAACGAAAGGCAGAGTGACATTGTAAATGAGTAAGAAAGGAGGGTAGGCTGAAGAACTCAAAGGCTTTGGGACCTGGTCTAGGAGTTGTTTTGTGGATCTTCTAATCTGGAGTATAGAGTGAAAGGAAGGAATGGTTTAAATGTTCCAGTTCAAACAGGATAGATGTCACGGTTCTCAATTTCCCACACAATGCTATTTAACATGGAGAAAAAAAATCATAATTTTCTAAACTAATTCTGACGATAAACCATTGTCAATCTTGGATAAATCTTCATTAATTTAACTAATTTAATTGAGAACTAGTTGGCAACTGACAGGTACTTTCTCACCTGGAATAGACAAAAACCTAGAGATCTGTAGGAAAGTAGCCCTAATTAATTAACAATAATAATTATTATTATTATTAAGTTTCATATGTGATTTGAATTTAAAAACCATGTTGGGAACTGCTGGTATAGATGATCTAATTTAATATGATTTTAGCATATGGGCTTCAGATGGTCTCCCAAAGTTCAGAGAAAAAAAATAAAATAAAGTAAAGCAAAAGCAGACTATAGATATGAAAAGAAATAGAAAAGACATATAAGCTACAAATTATAGTTATTTTCTCAAGAGAGGACAGGACATTAGAACAGAAGCAATGATAAAAGGCATAATTTTAGAAAGTTACAAAGGAAATTCCTCTTGAAAGGGCATGCCATGTTTCAGTTGAAATGCACTTAAAGAGAGGCACCTGGGCACATTCTTGAGCTATCTAGGAATTTCAAAATCATAAAAAAATTCTAGTGGAAAACAAAACAGAAAACAAAAAACCAAAAAAAGGAAGGAAAAGACACAAAGGTATAAACCTAAGCTAACTTCAGGTTTTTATGATAGAAGAAAATATAAAAACAGCCAAAAATTTTGTGAAAAACAGTTTGTTGTTCTCTACACTCAGTCAAGATGTTGTCCTTATGTGCAAGAAAGGGTAAAAAAAAATATTTAAAATCTTATGTAGAAAAAATTATCTTGACAACCTGCTGAAAAATTGTATAAACATATTCTCCATCTGACTAGATTTTAGGAGTCATTAGATTTTCATCTCACAGCATATACCAAAAGTATCTTAAGTAAATTAAACTATATGTGTGTGTCTCTTTATTTACAATTTACTTCATATATATATATGCTAACAGAATAATGAAAATATACATAAATATTTCAAGGTAATGCATGGATCAAAAAGGAAAGTATTCATAACACTGACTCTTTAAACATCTGTTTACAACAGAAATCATCATAAACAAAATGTTTTAAAAACCAACAAAATAGGAATGTATATATTATACTCTCAACATGTATATATTATACTCTGTGTATGTGTATATATATATACATACCTATATACATATATATACACACAATACATACATATATATCCATCCAAACTATAATGATGTAACAAATATGAAACATATGGAACCCTGATGTGGGCAAATGACATGAAGAGGAATTACAAATCTAAAAGTAATTATATTGATAAATATTTGTTGAGTAAATGTTTAAACCCCAAATTTAAATCTATACATATATATATATATTTACTCGTAATAAAGAATTTAACTACTAATAAACAAAGACAAATTAAATAAATGACCTAATGCAATTTTTCACCTATTAAATTATCAAATATTCAAACAACCATCCACATGATATTTCTCATGTTGGTAACTGTGAGTAGATGAACACCTTCACAGTACCACAGTTACTGCTGCTGAATGTAAATAACACTGTCAAGCTGGCAATATGTATTAGGAACCTTTAAAATACTTATCTCTTTTGACTCAATACTTCCCTTTTTGACTCTGTTCTTAGAAAAGTATCAGGATACTGACCAAAATGCATGAAAAAGGGTGTTTACTTCAACGTTATTTGTAGTAGAAAAAAATTTAGAAATGGATAAAATGTCTAGCTATTGGTTAGGAGAAAATGTTTTTGTTACAACCATAAAAACATTTAAAAACAATTTTTCATGGTGTGATGAATAGTTTATTATATAATTATAACTAAATCACTGAATGTGAAATTATTAGTATGACTGAAATTTTGGGAAAATAGATTATGTTTTTAAAAGATTGGAAAGAATTACCCAAACATAGTGCTATTATTCTCTAAATGGTGAGATATTAGGTACTTTATATGTTATTCTTTATGCCTTTACATATAAAATTCTAAATATATGGTCAAAAAATTATAAAATAGCAGGGAAGTATTATTCAGTAAACAATGTGCTGATAAATAGCAATTTAAAAACAATTCCGTTTATATCCTTATCTTACCTCGTACACAAGCATAAATTTGTTTATATGCTTTAGTATAATATATTCTATGTCTATCTGAATGCCATCCCTGCAACCTTTTGTAGCTTTATTATTTTGCATTTCAATTACTACAATCTCTACAATGTTTTAGGAAAAAGAAATAACAGAATGGCTAGTTTAATCTGTTACACAGATCTAAGTACATATTTATAGAAAAATCAAGTATTTCATTTATATTTGGATCTTTAATTTTCTCATGAAAAACAAGACTAGGCTAAAGCATAGGTTCTTCACTTTCTGCTGTAATGACATTAAAAATCAATTTGAGAGAACGTGTGCTAGTCTTTTACTGTTGGGAATACACAGCAATTGCATTACCTTAGAACCCTGTTCTTTGCAGAATGCATACTCATTGGAGAGTTAAGTAATGTTAAATTAACATCTTAATGAAAATTGTATATTAATACTGCTGTTGTTCCTAAACAGTCATTTAAATCTAATAAATCGAGGAATTCAATTTTTGTTAAATAAAAATCACCGTCTTGGAAAGTATGATGCTGTAACTGAGCATTTCCTATATTTCTGATATTCAGAGCTACTATTAAAGAGAAAATACATTCAGTTTGAGGACTATATGGTTTGGAAATTTTGCTTACTGTCCCATAGAAGGAATCAAATGGTGTTTTCAGTGTTTTAAAATGAGTCAGTAGATAATCTAGTTATAGATATGAAAATGGTATACTGTGTTGCTCACATGGTAGAACTTTAACCATATTTCTACCATAAATTTAAGTTCTTTAAGAGATTTAGCTCAACAATAAAAACATGACAGTAAGATCCTTACTGCACAGTATAATACTTTTTACATGATGATTTATTTTCCTTTGGGTAAATGCCCAGGAGTGAGATTGCTGGGTCAAACGGTAGTTCTAGTTTTAGTTCTTTGGGAAATTGCTACACTGTTTTTCATAGAGGTTTTACTAATTTACATTCCCACCAACAGTGTATAAGCCTTCCATTTTCCCTGCATCCTCGCCGACATCTGTAGAGTTTTGACCTTAATAATAGCCATTCTGACTAGCGTAAAATGATGTGTTATTGTGGTTTTAATTTGCATTTCTGTGAGGATTAGTAATGTTGAGCATTTTTGCATGTTTGCTGGCCACTTGTACATCTTCTTTTGAGGAATGTGTGTTCATGTCCCTTGTTATTTTTCTTGTTGAGTTGTTTGAGTTCCTTGTAGATTCTGGATATTATTTCTTTGTCAGATGTATAATTTGCAAATATTTTCTCCCATTCTTTAGGTTGTCTGTTTACTCTGTTGCTTATTTCTCTGGCTGTCCAGAAATTTTTAGTTTAGTAGTCTCATTTGTCTATTTTTGTTTTTGTTGCATTTACTTTTGAGACTCTAGTCAAAAATTATTTGCCTAGGACAATGGCTAGAAGACTATTTCCTGGGTTTTCTTGTAGGATTTTCATAGCTTCAGGTCTTACATTTAAGTATTTAATCCATCGTGAGTTAGTTTTTGTATATTGTGAGAGATAAGGACCCAATTTCATTCTCCATATGGCTAGCCAATTTTCCCAGCACCATTTATTTAATAGGGCATCGTTTGCCCATTGTTTATTTTTGTCAACCATCATTGTATGTGGCTTTACTTATGGGTTGTCTATTGTGTTCCATTAAACTATGTGCTTATTTTTGTTAAGTTTTTTTTTTATTATTTTTATTTTTTTAATACGTATTAGAGGCCAGGAGCGGTGGCTCATGCCTGTAATCCTAGCACTTTGGGAGGCCAAGGCTGAAGGATCACAAGGTCGGGAGATGGAGGCCATCTTGGCCAACATGGTGAAACCCTGTCTCAACTAAAATACAAAAAATTAGCCAGGCATGGTGACATGTGCCTGTAATCCCAGTTACTTGGGAGGCTGAGATAGGGTAATTGCTTGAACCCAGGAGACAGAGGTTGCAGTGAGCTGAGATTGTTCCACTGCACTCCAGCCTGGTGACAGAGCAAGACTCTGTCTTACAAAAAAAAAAAAAAAGAGATTTAACTTTTAAAACTACAATATATGTTAGTAAACATAAAATAATCCAGCATGAAATGGGCAAATAATATTTACAATGAAATTTAAATATTTGCATGTAATATTTGATTTTGAATTATAATTTAAATATAATTTAACGGGGTGTATATAAAGTTTTAGTTTTCTTAATACCTTCAATTCTCATTCTCCTATTCATTTTTTTCCTTCCCTCGATCTCCCAGGAACCCCATTATCTTAATTAGTTCCATCATAGTTTGACCACAGGCATTAATCGTCCAACAAGAATGGTCTGTCATTCTTCAGTATTTTCTTTAATATCAGCATTTAATTAATCACCGGGTTCTACAGGAAACTCTTCTTTCCCAGATCTCCCATCTTCACTTATTCCCACCCACACTCCCCCTGTCCTAGTGAAGAACCCTATAAATTCTTATCCAATTGTTCTCTCTTTGTAACTTGTTCAAACTTGGTAACTTTGTAGCTAGTCTTCCAGCAAGCCCAGCTCCCATCCATTCACCACTTGCTAACAAAAGGCTCTGGCTAGAAAACAACTCTGCTAGTATCACCACCTTGTGTCCATCCTTTGATGGCTCCCCATTCAAGGTCCCTGTTGAATAGTCTTCCAAATGTTAGTGATAAAGAACAAATTCCATAACAAGATTTGTTTTTAATTTCCAACTTTTATTTTAAGCTTAGGGGTACATGTGCAGGATGTGCAGGCTTGTTACACAGGTAAACGTGTGCCATAGTGGTTTGCTGCACAGATCATCCCATCACCTAGGTATTAAGCCCAACATCCATTAGCTATTCTTCCTGATGCTCTCCCTCTTCCCACCCCCCTACCCTCCGACAGGCCCCAATGTGTGTTGATCCCCCATGTGTCCACATGTTTTTATCATTCAGCTCCTACTTATAAGTGAGAATATGTGGAATTTGGTTTCCTGTTCCTGCATTAGTTTTCTGAGGGTAATGGTTTCCAGCTCCACCCATGTCCCTACAAAGCCCATGATCTCATTCCTTCTTACGGCTGCATGGTATTCCGTAGTGTATATGTATGTCATTTTCTTTATCCAGTCTGTCATTGATGGGCATTTACGTGCATTCCATGTCTTTGCTATTGTGAATAGTGCTGGAATGAACATATATTTCCAGGTATCTTTATAATAGAAAGAGTTATATTCCTTTGAGTAATGTACCTCTAATCAGGGTTCTCTTAGAGGGTCAGAACTAATAGAATATATAAGCGGAGTTTATTAAGTATTAACATACACGATCACAAGGTCCCACAATAGGCTGTCTGCAAGCTGAGGAGCAAGGAGAACCAACCTGAGTCCCAAAACTGAAGAACATGGAGCCTGATGATTGAGGGCGGGAAGCATCCAGCACGGGACAAAGATGTAGGCTGGGAGGTTGGGCCGGTCTCGTCTCTTCATGTTTTTCTGCCCGCTTTATATTCACGGGTGTCTGATCAGAATGTGCAGGCCAGATTAAGCATAGATCTACCTTCTCCAGTCCACTGACTCAAATGTCAATCTCTTTTGGCAACAGACACACTCAGGATTAATACTTTGTATCCCTCAATCCAATCAGGTTCACACTCAGTATTAACCCTCACAACTCAGTAATTGGATTGCTGGGTTGAATGATATTTCTGACTCCAGGTCTTTCAGGAATTGGCACACTGTCTTCCACAATGGTCATAACAAGACTTTTGAAGCCCTGGGAATTCTGATTCATTCTTGAAATTCACCCCTTTTTTGATCACTTCTGCTAACCACTTTGCTTTCCACCTCTACTAAACACATTCCTCACTTACTCTTTCATTTATCTCAAGATTTTTGTTTTTACTTAGTATGGTGTAAGTGACACACATTTTTTTAAATGACTGAACATATAAAAATGTTAAGCCCCCGTCCTACAGTAACTTTCCATTGCCACCTCTCAGCACTTTACCTCACTGAATCCTATTATGTCCCCTTATATTTATATTTAAGAAGTTCACTCCTTCATCACTTCTTTTCCAAAGGCTTTCTTAATTCCTGGTGCTCTTTCTTCTGGGTAGGAGAAATATTGCTGTATCTATACTGACTACATTTGTGTCATTATCCATTTACTTATTTGTCTTGCCTGCATTCCTTGATTACAAGTATTTATTAATACTTGTATCTTCAATGCCAGTCACATGCTTGATAGTATTAGGCACCCAGTAAGTGTCTGTTGAATAATGAGATAAATGAAAATTCTGGTGTAGAGATTTATAAAATACTCTATTAAAATCATCCTTGACCAACATGAGTCAGCTCACATACTACCTCCCACAATAGAACTTTTATGATCCTTCACCGTTGTCAACTGGATATGACCGTTCCTACCTTGTAGTCCCTGCAGTACTTCAGTTATTCCTCTCCTAAAACTGATAATGCTCTAAAATTTTGTATAGAACCACAAGTTGACTTCAAATAGCCAAAGCAATTTTGAGCAAAGAGAACAGAGCTGGAGGCATCACACTTCCTTGACTTCAAAGTATACCACAAAGTTATTGTAGCCAAAGCATAAAAACAGACATAGACCAATGGAATATAAGACAGCCCAGAAATAAACCCACACACTTACAGCCAATTGATTTTTGACAAAGGCACCCAGAACATTGAATAGGGAAAGAACAGACTCTTCATTAGAGTTCTAATTTTTTTTTCCCTAGACTTACAAAAGGTACTCAAGATCAGTAAGTACAGAAAAACAAACAAAATGCGTGTTCCTTAAGGAAAGAGACTTGCTTTTATCCACCCTGACTGCTTCTTCTGAAGCAAACCAGGTGACATGAGTACCTGTGATGTTAAGTAAATGATAGCATTATAATTTTATCAATTGACCTATAAAATAAGTATCTCTAATTTGGATTCTTAAGGGGAGCATCAAGCCAGATTTCATGTTGCAATTGCATAAAAATACAATAATCAATGTATAATTTTGCATGGCTCTAATGTATATTTACATGTCCTTTTATAGTTAATAAGAGGATTCATGCTTCATATGTCATTTAAACCTCATAAAAATTCTATGAATTAGCACAGCTTTAAAACACTGATAGAAAGAATGGAGTTCACATTCACACTTCACAGAGAATGAAATCTGGACTCAGGCTGGTTGTTTCAGGGGACAATTACCAGGATGTTTTATAGCAGAGGTCTCCAATCTCCAGGCTCAGGCTAGTACCAACCTGTGGCCTGTTAGGAACCGGGCTGCACAGCAAGGAGATGAGCAGCAGCAGTGAGCAAGCATTACCACCTGAGCTGGCCTCCAGTAGATCAGCAGGGTCATTAAATTCTCATAGAAATGCAAACCCTATTGTGAACTTCGTAGGCAAGGGATCTAGGGTGCATGCTCCTTATGATAATCTGATGCCTGGTGATCTGAGGTGGAACAGTTTCATCTGAAAACCTCCATGGAAAAACTGTCTTCCATGAAATAGATCCCTGGTGCCAAAAAGTTTGGGGATTGTTACTTTAGAAGACAAAGTATCAGAGAAAAATGACCAGGGTGGTGAGCAAACTCAGGAGGAATGGTTGAAGCTTGTGTCCAATAAATACTTGCTAAACTGGATTAAATGGAATAATGTAATGTTTAAATAAAAAAAAAAAAGCAAGAAATGGGGGGATCAATTTGCATAAAATTCAGACACAAAATGATCTTGAGGATGCCTAAGTTTACATATTTTTTGCATATAGTATATTAAGATTTTATGTTTTTGGCCATCACAAGGGTCTGCTAGCTGGAAAAATTAGATTTATGTAGGTTGAACTTTTTCCTTAACAGTGTATGTTTCCAAGAACTCCAAAGAGAAAAGAGAGAGAGTGTGTAAGCAAGCAAGGCACTTGTGACAATTATTTCCCTAAAAAAAGATTCAGGAATTAACACTTTTTTCTTTTAGTTTTCAAAAAGAAATGATCAGCATTCAGAATATTTTGAAAATAAAATAAAACAATGCAAAACTCAATAAGTGTGTTTTATCCAGTTTAATGTCTGTAAATCTTTACTTAAAACTTCTTCTGCCTCAGACAGAAGAATCTTCTACATTATGTCAGGATTTTAAGAGCAACATTGGAAAGAAATGTTGCTTTCAAGTGATTTTTTCTCCCTAGTTAATTTTTATGGGGAAGAATTTCAGAACAAATGTAGGAAAAATATCAATCACCAAAGGATGAGTTGCTCTGGACCCAGGACAGGAGTTGCTGATGACTCCTCATGACCCCCAACCCAAAGTTTGAATTTCTCCAACTTTCCTTCTCTTTTGTGACACCTGAGATAGTTGGTCACAATCTTGATGACCAAGAAAACTTAACTGCCCTAAACCACTTGTAAATTGAAACTACAAACTCATTTTCATGCACACCATTTCAGGGAGGAACATACTTATGGAGTGTCCTAATTGCAGAATTTTTAATATTGTAACCACTAAAGATTTTCTTTTCTCTTTCTTTCTTTCTTTCTTTCTTTCTTTCTTTCTTTCTTTCTTTCTTTCTTTCTTTTGTTTGTTTTGTTTTGTTTTTTTGAGATGAAGTCTCACTTGGTCACCCAGCCTGGAGTGCAGTGGCATGATCTCAGCTCACTACAACCTTTGCCTTCTGGGTTCAAGCAATTCTTCTGCCTCAGCCTGCTGAGTAGCTGTGATTACTGGCACATGCCCTCATGCCTGGCTAGTTGTTTGTATTTTTAGTAAAGACGAGATTTCACTACGTTGGCCAGGATGGTCTCGATCTCCTGACCTTGTGATCTGTCCTCCTCAGCCTCCCAAAGTGCTGGGATTACAAGTGTGAGCCACTGTGCCCGGCCAGATTTTCATTTTTTTAAGTAAGTTCTAGTGATATCCAGTTGAGAGGTTTCCAGGGCTCCCTGGCCCAGAGCCTAGAACCAGACTGTAATTAGGTAGGAGGGTTTTACTATGGCTCAGGAAAGAGGCTTGTTGGGAAGCTGGTGAGGTGCACAGAGGAGGAGGCTCGTGGAAAAGGAGACAAAGGGGCCTCTGAGGGAAACCTGGAGAGGGAAAGAGGACTAGGAGTTCAGAAAGGCTTCTGAGAGGCAAGTGGTCTTTTGAACATTTATCTCGTTCCAACATGATTTCTAAGTCTTTTGAGCTTTGCCTGTCATTAAGTTTTGTAAGCATAGAATTGCATTTTCTTAAATGTAGGCAATTTGTCACCTTAAAAATTTCTGGCTTTGTTTGTAGAAAAGGACGAGGAACAGCTGCCCAAGTGAGTCAACTGATTTTCTCTGTGTGTGAGGACAGTCCACTAAATGGCCAAGTTCAAAGGAATCTCACAATTCACGGCTGTTGCTGCATAATGATTTATGAGCCAAATCACTCACCCATTAGAAAAAATGAGTCTTCAATGGTTAGATCAAACATAATTTATTATCTCTAACATCTGGTAGTCTTATATTTCACTAATACTTTGCAGCTTTTGTCAGGGTATGTATTCTGGCCTGTGGCCACAGCACTGAAGTAAATGGCAGTTCCTTTTCAGTTTTGTCCAGTAATTCTCCTCATTCCTGCATTTCCTCAGTGTTTTCAGTGTTCCAAGACTGTATCCAGATATACAGTACAGTTAGCTCTGCGTTCCCCTATGGATACGCATAAATACATCCCTTATGGATATAGATACATAAAGTAAGCATTTGGCTATTTTCTCTAATTAGAAAAGATTTAAGAAAGCCCATTTTGCCAAACATATATCACCCAAGTGTGCTTGGGGATTCTTTTGAGCTCTTCATTTAAAAAAATACAAATTATCCTTAATGAAGGAACGTCAGAATCTCATAATACTTTAGCTGAGATTTATTTTATCATATAGGTTTCAATTCAGCAAACACTATTGGTTGCATTTTATATTTGAGACACAAGGTTATTTATGTTGTGGGACCTGAAACTAAGTAGAAAGTTATCCTTGAAACTGGTGACCAGACTACAATAATGAGTTTCTCAAAGTCTGTCTTTTATAGTGCCTAGAATAGTAGAACTAATAAATAGTGCTTACTGAATAAATACATTACTAAATGATTCTAGTGGATTTCCCATGCACACAAATATCTATGATCAATACAGTATATTAGGAACACCATGAGAATATTACAAATATTTTAGCAATGAGGAGAGACAAAAGAGGATTTGTAGAGGCCTCATATAGGATGTTTTGTTTAGCTTGATTGTTGGATAGGATTGAGGAGACTTGTGTGAAAAGGTTGTGGGAATTTCTACTAGGGTCAAGAGTAGCAAAAAAGACATAGATAATTTTTTTAAGGGTAACTGTTTGGGAAATCAGCTAGTGCGTGTAGTAGAGCAGGGCAGGAAGTGAAAAACAAGGATTGCAACCATGAATGGGATCCTGGGAGTGCCTTGTAAAGGAACATAGACATTATTCCTAAAATAAGCGATCAGGAGCTCCTGAAGGCTCTTCAGCAAGAGTATGACTATTACAGTGACAAAATGAGATCGCTGGGCACCTGAGAAGGAAACACAAAATGATTTGGGGGCAAAAGACGGGTCTTTCTTCCAGCATGGTAGACAAAATTGGCCTGGAGCGCCATGAATCCAAGAAGAATGTCTTTCTTTGAATGCTGAGTGTCTACATAAGAAGATATTCTTGTGCCAGATATACTTCTTCCACCAAAATATAATGCCCTCTCCTTTTTGGTCCTCTGGTATTTGAATTAACTAATACCTTTGATAAATGTATTCTGATAAATAGTATCCTGTTGAATAGTATGGGGCTTCCTTGGTGTAGGACTTTTAAGGTGAACGCCCTTCAGTTGATGGATTGAAGGAATGTGGAAGATGTGAGGCCTGCTCTGGGAAAGACATGCCCCACCAGAAAAGGAGAAAAAACCCACAGCTTTTATTTATGTGAGAAAAGAAGTCAGTCAAGGAGGTATTCTTCAAACACAAAGCCAAAGCATTGCAAAATAATCTATGATTATTTCTTAAATAACTTTTCGTTAATACTATTCCCTAGGTGTCCTAAAATCTCAGCTAAGTGTTTTGAAATCTGGCCATGTCGTCAAAGAGCAGAAACACCCACAGAGTTGATTCTCACTCTTACAAGCTCTAAGTGGTGCCTAGGGCTTAAGATGCACATTCTTACAGAGTTACAATAGTAGTCACATGATCTCTGTTAATTTCCCATGATGAAGACGTAGAAAGTGTTTATTTTATAAACCAGAGGGTAAATACAAAATGTCCCCTTTAAAGGAGGCTGCTAAGAGGTACAAATGATTGGACTCAGTGTTTTGGAACTTGCTCTGTTTTTTTCCAGATGGATAATTGTGAAAGGGTTATTACAAGTAGTTAAACGAAAAGGCAATTATGAGGAGACTATGAACAAATATGCCTTCATTCTGATTTGAATATTGGAGCATTTGTGGTATTTGTTGTGTGTTCCTGGTAATGGAATTCAACCTTTTATCTTTAGTTAAAATGTTCTTCAATAATATGTGATTATGCAGATGCATAGGAATAAAACATGCATTACAGAGTCCATCACTCTGCAACCGTTTTTCTATTATAGCAAATTTCAAGTCTTTCTTACTTTATGTAGCTACAATAAGAATGTATCTTTGGATTTGCTTAAGAGGTGCATATGCGTGTTTTTATTTATTAAAGCCATTCAAAGAGGAACCAAACACAGGAATATCAATAAGATTTCTTTTGAATAAGTAAAAACTTGGGGAAAAATGGCAAATAATCTGGCACTTTTTAAAATATTCTACATAATTTTATCTAAATGTTGTCAATTCAATTAACATAATTTTTTTAAAGTTGCATAATTACAATACATGTTTTCCAGACATGTGAACTATTTTCAATAAATTCAATTTATATAGGCTACTTTCTAAGAATATTGCAAAGAACATCACCTCCATACACTGAAGAAACCAGTAAAATAATCTGTGGAAGTGATGCTTAATTTCTTTTTTTATTATTATTATACTTTAAGTTCTAGGGTACATGTGCATAACGTGCAGGTTTGTTACATATGTATACTTGTGCCATGTTGGTGTGCTGCACCCATCAACTCGTCAGCACCCATCAATTCATCATTTATACCATGTATAACTCCCAATGCAATCCCTCCCCCCTCCCCCCTCCCCATGATAGGTCCCAGTGTGTGATGTTCCCCTTCCCGAGTCCAAGTGATCTCATTGTTCAGTTCCCACCTATGAGTGAGAATATGCAGTGTTTGGTTTTCTGTTCTTGTGAAAGTTTGCTAAGAATGAT
>NC_045438.1:46677854-46693160 GCF_002776525.5 Piliocolobus tephrosceles
CTATTGTGAATAGTGCCGCAATAAACATACGTGTGCATGTGTCTTTACAGCAGCATGATTTATAATCCTTTGGGTATATACCCAGTAGTGGGATGGCTGGGTCATATGGTACATCTAGATCTAGATCCTTGAGGAATTGCCATACTGTTTTCCATAATGGTTGAACTAGTTTACAATCCCACCAACAGTGTAAAAGTGTTCCTATTTCTCCACATCCTCTCCAGCACCTGTTGTTTCCTGATTTTTTAATGATTGCCATTCTAACTGGTGTGAGATGGTATCTCATTGTGGTTTTGATTTGCATTTCTCTGATGGCCAGTGATGATGAGCATTTTTTCATGTGTCTGTTGGCTGTATGAATGTCTTCTTTTGAGAAATGTCTGTTCATATCCTTTCCCCACTTTTTGATGGGGTTGTTTGTTTTTTTCTTGTATATGTGTTTGAGTTCTTTGTAGATTCTGGAAATTAGCCCTTTGTCAGATGAGTAGATTGCAAAAATTTTCTCCCATTCTGTAGGTTGCCTGTTCACTCTGATGGTAGTTTCTTTTGCTGTGCAGAAGCTCTTTAGTTTAATGAGATCCCATTTGTCAATTTTGGCTTTTGCTGCTGTTGCTTTTGGTGTTTTAGACATGAAGTCCTCGCCCATGCCTATGTCCTGAATAGTACTACCTAGATTTTCTTCTAGGGTTTTTATGGTATTAGGTCTAACATTTAAGTCTCTAATCCATCTTGAATTAATCTTCGTATAAGGAGTAAGGAAAGGATCCAGTTTCAGCTTTCTACTTCTGGCTAGCCAATTTTCCCAGCACCATTTATTAAATAGGGAATCCTTTCCCCATTTCTTGTTTCTCTCAGGTTTGTCAAAGATCAGATGGCTGTAGATGTGTGGTATTATTTCTGAGGACTCTGTTCTGTTCCATTGGTCTATATCTCTGTCTTGGTACCAGTACCATGCTGTTTTGGTTACTGTAGCCTTGTAGTATAGTTTGAAGTCAGGTAGCGTGACGTCTCCAGCTTTGTTCTTTTGACTTAGGATTGTCTTGGCAATGCGGGCTCTTTTTTGGTTCCATATGAACTTTAAAGCAGTTTTTTTCCAATTCTGTGAAGAAACTCATTGGTAGCTTGATGGGGATGGCATTGAATCTATAAATAACCTTGGGCAGTATGGCCATTTTCATGATATTGATTCTTCCTATCCATGAGCATGGTATGTTCTTCCATTTGTTTGTGTCCTCTTTTATTTCACTAAGCAGTGGTTTGTCGTTCTCCTTGAAGAGGTCCTTGACATCCCTTGTAAGTTGGATTCCTAGGTATTTGATTCTCTTTGAAGCAATTGTGAATGGAAGTTCATTCCTGATTTGGCTCTCTGCTTGTCTGTTACTGGTGTATAAGAATGCTTGTGATTTTTATTGTATACGTAACATCTAATTTGGTTCCAAAATATTCTCTGAGTAGGACAAACTCTCTTCAATTTTGTTAATTATTTTTATTCTCACAGTATCTAAAATATACTTTAAAATTTTTGCAAAAAGGAGATGTTTTCAACTATTTTAAGATTAAATGCAGAAAACAGAGATTGCAATCATGAAGCTTATTTGCATGCTTCAGAATGTTGAATATATTAGTTATTAATATTTATCTCATTTCAATCATATAGGCTTGAAATAGTAAAAGAATGCCTGCTTTATGAATGAAAAAACAGAGGATAACTTAGCTTAGCTCCTGATAAGACCCTTTCCTTTAATAGTTACATGACCCAAAAATGCATTAGGACCAAGATATCAATGTCTATGCTAAGAAATTAATGTCCAGACAGAGGACACTTAGCCAACTAAAAATTAGCCAGACTTGACGGTGGGCGCCTATAATCCCAGCCACTCAGGAGGCTGAGGCACAAGAATGGTTTGAATCCAGGAGGTGGAGTTTGTAGGGAGCCAAGATCGTGCCACTGCACTCCAGCCTGGGTGACAGAGTGAGACTCTGTATCCAAAACAAGAAAAAAGAAAAAAAGTAAAAAGAAAAATATGGCACTTGGCCAAAAAAATGTGTGTTGAAGGATTGCAGTGAGCATTGTGGAACTGCAATGAGCTAAACTAAGTGGATGCTTATTTCAAAAAGCGAAACTGACAGAGAGAAAAACAAAACAAAACAAAACAAAACATGTAAATACCACAGAGCTTCAAAGGTGGGAGGTGTCACCACAAATTGCAGCAGGCAGGGCATAATGAAACTAGACCTTTAAAGGTGGGTGAAATTTGGATTGCAGGAGGAAAGAGGTAAGGGCATCTAAGTGAGTGAATGACAGCTGAGGGTTGCTAGGCATGAACACGGGACAGTTTGTACATGTAGGAACTCCAGAAGAGGGAGAGAGCAGGGTTAGAAGGCATGGGAATCAAGTTCATTTCATGGACTCCTCAATCTCTTTTGCTCCAGTTTCCCTCTGCCGCCCACCCCTGTCATTTATTTCTCTCTGTCTCTCTGACTCTCTCTCTCTCTCTCCCCCTATCTCTTTCTCTCTTCCCTAATCAGCCTCCAAAGCCAAGACAATTCCTTTGTTTAAAGTTTCACTCTTTCATAAACAAAATTCATTTTTTTCTGCTCTAAACATTTCTGCTCATTATTCTCTCTTCTAGCACGCTGTTCTCACCATCTAATATTGTCGGTGTTTTACTTTAAAGAGTCAGCGCAGATGATACTGAAATTCTGTACTTATTTAGTTTTATCATTCCATATAATTTCTTAAAAATTATTCTGTATTGTGGTTTTGTACACATTACTGGAATTTTCTTCTGATCAACCAGTGGGTCTGTTGAAACTATTATTTGTACATCTTGTTATTTTCCAATAGATGAGGAAGAGAAGAAAGAGGAGGAGGAAGGGAGACAGAGAGGGAGCACAAAGGGTAAAATCGTTAATGTTGCATCAAGCAATTTAAAAATGTTTTGGACTCTCTGCCGGAAGGTTGTGAAAACATCGTGCAAGGTTCGTTATTATTGTTTGAGTAACACAGTCATGTTATCGGCCTAGAGCGATCTTAACATTTCTTTTAAGCCCATTATTTGTGGTTATTATTGGGTACCACCAGTACAGTGAAAAGAATATTAGAATATGCATAAAAATGGATTTTAATTCTTCATTCACCACTATGTGATTTTAGTAATATAAATTTATCTCTCAGAGCCTTGGGTAATACCATCATTAAAGAGAAAAAAAAGTATAGCATTCTTACATAAGATAATCTAAAAATTTCATTCCAGCCTTGATATTATGTAACAGAATTTGTGTTCCCCTTCTTCTAAAGCAAATGTAATTTGCAAATAATATATATTTAGGAATTCTATCTTTCCAATTGTTATTACAGAATATAACTATTCCTCTTTTATTTTATGTTAATGATTTTAGTGCATGAACGGTTTTATTCAAGACTCATTATGCCAATAATTTTAAATTATAATATGTAGAGACAAAGAAAAAAAATTAACAGCCAAAAGATGAAACCTATCAGTTTATCGAGTCTAGACACCAGAACAATTGTAAATACTTCTATTATTTTTTCTCCCAGAAAAAATGAATTGTTAGTTAAAAATCTTGACTAAAGAATAAAATAGTCTAATAATTACATAGACTTGTATATTTTATCTTAATATTCTTGATTGTGAAGTTCTCCAGAGGCAGGGCACGGTGGCTTACGCGTGTAATCCCAGCACTTTGGGAAGCTGAAGTGAAAGGATTGCTTGAGCTCATGAGTTTGAGACCAGCCTGGTCAACATAGTGAGACACCCATCTCTACAAATAATAAATTAATAAAAATTAGTTGGGCATGTTGGGGCAAACCTGTAGTCCCAGCTACTCAGGAAGCTAAGGTGGGAGAATAGCCAGGGAGATTGAGGCTGCAGTTAGCGATGATTGCACGCCTGCACTCCAGCCTGGGCAACAGGGTGAGTCGCTGGCTTCAAAGAGATTACAATACAATACAATACAATACAATACAATACAATACAATACAATACAGTACAATACAATAGTTTCCCAGCAAGTTTGGTGTGTGATTGTTTGCATAGTGAATTCTGTAATATGAGTTTATGCTCAGGAAAGAGTTAATTTGTTCATCTTGGGTTAACTCTGAGTTGCTCAAACCCTGCAGACTCCTAAGAAAGGTCTGTCTGCCTTTGGAATGCCCCCTGGTAGCTCCTAGGAGATGAGCTAAACCCTTGGAATATTCTGCCTAATAAGAGTGTTTCTGTTGGCCTAGGGCCTTGGGCCACGCAGCAGCAGTTAGATCAAATAGTTTAGGCTAACAATGTGATCTATAGTGAAAACTGATTTTGCTTTTGAGGGGTTAGAGACTGAGTAGCTGAGGTCATCTCACTGACTCCTATTTAAAAACCTTGGACATCAAGATTTGAGGGAGTTCCCCTGGTTGACAGACTTCTGCAGATGTTTTTACACATTTCGAAGAGAATTAAGACTATTCGGCCAGGCGCGGTGGCTCACGCCAGTAATCCCAGCACTTTGGGAGGCTGAGGAGGGTGGATCTCTAGGTCAGGAGATTGAGACCAACCTGGCTAACAAGGTGAAACCCCGTCTCTACTAAAAATACAAAAAAATTAGCCCGGCCCTGTAGTCCCAGCTACTCGGAGGCTGAGGAAGGAGAATGGCATGAACCTGGGAGGTGGAGCTTGCATTGAGCCCAGATTGAGCCACTGCACTCCAGCCTGGGTGACAGAGCAAGACTCCGTCAAAAAAAAAAAAAAAAAAAAAAAAAAGACTATTTTTGCTGCTGCCTTGGGGGAAGACACCTGGAACCTTGCTCCTGGTTTCTCCTGGGCTTGACTTCTTACATTTTTTCCCTTCGATGATTGTTAATCTGTATCCAATTGTTACAATATATTGTAACTATGAATGTTAACAGTTGTTCAAGTCTCATGAGTGATATTAGTGAATAGTTGAGACTGAGGGTGAATTGTGCCTACCTCACCCCAAAGTATGGTTCAAGACAGTACTTTTAATTAATAATACCACTTCAGAAAGCTTTCCTAAAATGCTTCTAAAGTCAAGCAAGATTTTTTTAATTAAAAGCTTAATAGTTCACTTTAAATTACATTAAGAGAAAAAACTTTACTGAAAACGTACTATCTTTAGGCTATCTGAGATTTTAAAATATCTGTTACCAAGTGTTCAACTTTCAGTGATTCCAGATCATTTGGATTCAAGATTAAAGTGATTATATTTTTTCTCTTTAATTCATTATTGTAATACCCATTTGATAAAGAACCCCAAAAGAAATATCATTATGTACCTTCAAATCATATTTATTTGGAAGACTCATTAAAAACCAGAAGCTATGCTTCTGGTTTTTTTTTCAGAAGGTACATAATAAATATGATTAAATATATTATCTTTAGTTTTTAATTTTCAGCATAATCAGGTGATATATTAGCATTGCTTTATATGTGAGAAAAATTGGGCTTAGAAAGTTAAAGAGATTACTCCAGTCATACAACTGGAAGTGGCATAGAGAGTATTTGGATTAGGGTCTATTAGGAATTAAGTTCATGCTTGTTCTATTATGTTACTCCATATATTCACCCTTAATGACATGTTATTTATTCCTTCTCTGGTAGTAGAGAGAGTAAGCTGCTTGTACGTCAATTTTGCTTCTTCTAGCTGGGCATGGTGGTTCACTCCTTGTAATCCCAGCATTTTGGGAGGCCAAGGTGGGCGGATCACCTGAGGTCAGGATTTCAAGGCCAGCCTGGCCAACATGGTGAAACCCTGTCTCTACTAAAAATACAAAAATACAAAAATTAGCCAGGCATGATGTCTCGTGCCTGTAGTCGAGCTACTTGTGAAGTCGAGGCAGGAGAATCACTTGAACCTGGGAGGCTGAGGTTGCAGTGAGCCGAGATCGTGCCACTGCACTCTAGCCTGGCTGACAGAGTGAGACACTATCTTAAAACAAAACAAAACAAAACAAAACAAAAACTTTGCTTCTTCCTTAAATATTTAATGGAAATCAACAGTGAAGTTATATAGAGCTAGAGGTTACGTCCGGCTAATTTTTTGTATTTTTAGTAGAGACAGGGTTCACTGTGTTAGTCAGGATGGTCTCGATGTCCTGACCTCCTGATCCGCCTGCCTCAGCCTCCCAAAGTGCTGGGATTACAGGCGTGAGCCACCGCGCCCAGCTGAGAATTTTTTTTATTACAAATTCATTTTTATTAACAGATATTGTAATTGTAACCATTAAATTCTTCCTGAGTCAGTTTTTCTATTGTGTCTACCAAGGAATTTTAAAATTTCTTTTAAACTGTGAACATTATTGGCATAAAATTTTATAATAGTTTCTATTCCTTTTAGTGTGTATGGAATCTATAATGATTTTTAATTAATTAATTGCTACTGTTGATAATTTACATCTGCTCTCTGTCTCTCTCTCTCTCCTTCAGTATATCTAGAGGATTATAAATGCTACTAATACTTTCAAATAATGACTTTTGGTTTCTTTGATTTGCTTTAACTTCTGTTACATACTCTCTTTTTTTTTTTTTACATACTTTTGATTTAGTTTGATATTAATTTGCTAGCTTACTGAAGTTGAAACATGAATTTTTTAATATTTTTATTTTTCTTTCATATGCATTTAGAGATATAAAAATTTTAAACCACTATTTTAATTGCATCCCATAAATTTGAGTAGATTGTGTTTTAGTTATTATTCAGTTAAAAGATTTTCTGTTTACCTTTGTCATTTGTTCTCTAACCTGTGGATTATTTATAAGTGTGTTGCTTAATTCAAAATATTTGATGATTTTCCAGATTGTGTTATTATTGATTTTTATGTTTAATTCTGTTGTGGTTAGAGAACATTATTTATATCACTTAATCCTTTGAGTTTTAGTGAGCTTATGGCCCAAACTTTTACTTATATAAAGCACCATTTTTTTTGCCCTCATTTTAAAATAGTATTATACTGCCTATAGAAATTTGGGTTGATGGGTTTTATTTATTGATTTTTTTTTTCATGACTTGCTTTCTTGCTTGCATCATTTTTCTGTGACAAGGGTATGATAATTCTTATTTATTGTTCACCAGTATGTAATTTCTCTGGCTGCCTTTGAGATTTTCTCTTTTACTTTGGTTTTCAGATATTTGGTGGGACTAGGTGTGGTTTTCTTTGTATTTATCCCGCTGGGATTTTATTGAACTTCTTGGGTATGTGGGTTGATTTCTTTTGGTCAAAATTGACAAGTTTCATCATTATTCGTTGAAATACTTTTTTCATTCTAATTTCTCTCATCTCCTTCTTGGACTTCAATTATGTGCGTATTTCTGCCACCCTGAACTATGAATTTTATTTCTTCCACCCACCAAGACCCCAGCTCTCTGGGCTCCTGTGTCTAGTGCTGTGATTTGGATAATGATCCCTGATGGAAAGCAAAGGTTAATGCAGAGATCACTTTGTGCAGTTCCCCTATCCCAGTGATCACAGCCCTGAGTTATCCACTGTTCCATGCTCGAAAATAGCTACTGTAGATATTTGTCAAGTTTTAATGTTATTTAAGGGAGAACTTAACACATGATGACTATGATTCTTTCATAACTGTTGCTCTGATTACTATCACTCTGTTTGGAACCTCAGTGTTTCTAATTTGGTAATATAACCTAGTTGTAAGGGACACAACTGGATTAATAGCTGAATCCCTTAATATACACAGAACATTATGGGCCCAGAATTGTATAATTTTTCTTACCTGAACACATGTACATTTTCTACATAATGGATTGTATCCCCTTTCCCTTATTTCTACTCATTACTTAATTTACATTTAGTTTGTTTGAAGGCAAGGTCTCATTCTCTCACTCAGGCAGGAGTACAGTGGCATGATCACGGCTCACTGCAGCCTCACACTCCTGAGCTCAAGCAATCCTCTCACTTCAGCCTCCCTAGTAACTGGGACTAAAGACACGCACACCACCTAGCCCAGGTAATTTTTTTTTCTTTCATTATTTTTAGAGATATGGTCAAACTATGCTGCTGAGGCAGGTCTTGAACTCCTGGCCTCAAGGGAATTCTCAAGCCTTGGCCTCCCAGAGTGCTGGGATTACAGACATGAGCCACCACACCCAAGTAGCATGTTTTATGTCTTCAGTTTTTAATACCAACCTCACCCATCCTTTCTTTTCTTGCCCTTGGAAGATAACTTTATACTAAGAAAGCTACTTTTTTATTTATAGATAACTTATTGTCTACTTAAGAACTGACTCATATTTCAAAATAATGCTCAAAAATTTAAAAAATACAACAAAAACATTTGGAAGAATTATTTTCTCATTAGCACTGCTTTTCTACTTTTTTTTTTTTTTTTTTTGGTGGTAATTTATTTTAAGCCTAACTTTTGTGATTGCTAATTTCATTATAAACCAAATTCTCCAGCTCTTTTATGACTAGCATAACAGGAAGTAAACTAACCAGAGACTCAGGAACCAGGATTCCAACCACAGCTCTGCTTCTGACTAGTTGTAAGATGTTTAGTAAATTACTTAGCACATTTGGTCGCAGCATTCTAACCCTTAGTAAGGAAGATGCTTTCTGGTGCAATTCTAAGCTCTATCTTTGAGGATACAGTTTGAAATGTTTCTCTTTTCCCTCTGAGTGAACTCAGACTCCTAAAGAAATTGTAATTAAAAATGGCCTTTTGCTATATTTGACAAAGCACAATATGTGATAATAAGTATAAAAGCAATTTGAAAAAGTTGAAAGTGTTTTAGCAATGTAATTTTAGATTATAATTATTGTCATTTCTGGAGGCTATATTCATTTTTATGTTCCTGTGGTACATTATGTGTGATAGATCTTGAATACTTTCTTAATTTTATGATTAATATACTTCTGGAAAAGGAGAATGACAGTTGAAATCACTTACTGTGATGAAATAAATATGACTTTCTTCTTTTCAAATTGTGGTGTTTTCTGTGACTCACTACTTCTTTCATCTATTCATCTGTGTTCCAAGTGGCTTGATCCCATCTGGGCACACACCATCATTGATTCCTAGACTATGAGAAACTGCATTCATGCACTTGTACATCTGGCAACCTTGTGTTGAACAGAGCTCTACATTTGATGCTGCGGATAAAGAGACTGTTATGATACTATATCTGCATTAAAGGAGCTCAAATTCTAGTGGAGGAGGTTGACAGGGAAGTTAATAATTCTAAATCCAGATGAGCAGTGCACAGGCTACTTGGCAATCATAAACAAGAAATTAAATGTAGGAAATTTGAATGAGTCTTTAGAGTGGAGTGGATAATACTGTCGGCACTGGTGCCTTTCTGTACCTTAAACAGGCCACACTCTCTCCTGTCTGTCTGCACACACAGCACCCTCTGACTAGAATGTTCTTTCCCTGTATTTTCACTTCCCATTATCTAATTTTCAGCTGAAATATCATTCTACTTAAGGCCTTCATTGTTCACCTTCTCCACAATTGTATCACCTTTACGGTTTAATTTCTCTAATATTTTACTTTTTAACCCCACTTACTATTTTCCACAGCTAACTTATTTATTTGTGTCACTGTTTATTATATGTCTGACCAGATGGTAGGAACCTGTTTGTATCACTTCTACACATCCGTATAACCTAGAACACCCCTGGCTCATAGCAACCACTCAAAAAATATTTGTTGAATGAAAAAAAAAAAAAAAAAATGAAGGAAGGAAGGCATTAGAAAATTACAGAATTTTCTTCCAGCCCTCCACACCCCACCAAAAAAAGGTTGGAAAGTTAGTACAAAAAATTACTCTCAATTATTAATTCAGAAAATATTTATTGAGTCAAATGCTATTCTAGGCCAGAGTTCATGATGCGTAGAAAATAACCTTCTCACTTATTAAGAACAATATTAATTTATTTCTACAGACGGTCAGCAAACTAGAACTAAAATGAATGTAATAAAAAAGATGGAAAAGGTCAGGTGTTGGTATGAATCATTTCAAACCTAAGTATGTATACAAAGTAGTGCCTTAGAGCATCACCAGCAGCATAATCTGTTCTAATAGACTAGATAACTGATAAGAAATAACATTTAACACCCTCATTCCAGAAATATTGCATAATCCCTGTCCCTTGATTTGGGGCTCAGCCATATTACTTGCCAAGGACAGTGAAACACTAGCAAACCCCCTACAAGAAGAGAGGTGTCATATTTGGCATAGTTGTCTTGTCTCTTGTGCTTCTGCCATCATCACATATAGAGCTTCCCTGAAGTAGATGCTGCTCCCTCAGCCCCAGGCCATGTCCCCGAGGAATATATAAGGACCAGACCTGAGCCCAATGCATAGCAAGTCCAGCTTGAAGCAGAGCATCCAAGCGGAACTCAGCCTAAATCAGCTGAACCCCTGCCATCTGCAGATGTGTGAATGAGCATACATGATTGCAGTTTTAAACTGCCAATTTTCGTGGTGGTTTGTTATAATTAAAGAATGAAAAATCAGCTAGATACAAGCCCCAAACCCCTACTGAAGCCCTGAGTTAAGAATGTCTAATGCGTGTGCTTTGTTTTTGTGCTGTTGGATACGTGGAATTTATTTAGGAAAACATCAGGTGGTCCTGTGAGTTAACAAGGCACAAGAAGCAGGGTTTTATGGGCATACTTATGCAAGAAACGAAGGAAGTTTTGCTGTCATTAGTCATATTCACCTTGCAAATTAAAGCCAATGTCGCATGTTATAAAATAACTTTGGATTGGCCTGTGGTGTTTATCTCCTATGTTAACCCATGTATCCTTAGAAAAGGAGTGGAAGAAAATGATAATACCTCATATTTATTAAACACTTGCTATGACAGGTATAGTTCCAGGAGCTCATCATTGATGTTAGACTCTGAAAAATATGTGATAAATATATTATTCTCATTTTACAGATCAGGAAATTAAGGAGCAGACCACTTAAGTAATTTGCCCAAGGTCACAGAACTAGACAGTGACATAGCTGAGATTCTACCTTTATAGGCTTCCAGGATCCACATGCTTAACCACAATGCAGAAGTGAAGTGTCTCTGGCCTACTACTCATGTATGATAGATAATACAGAAACAGTTGGCTTCTCAATACTATTTCCTTTAAAAATTATAAGTACTTCCAAATTGATTTCAAATAATGCAGTTTCGGCAATTCAAGGTTTGGTAAGTGCAGATGTTCTGTGTCTGGCTATTTGCCTGAATCTTGTGGAAATGGGCTTGGGCCTCTATCTGTGGGATAAAGCAGGGAGCAGAACATCAAAGATCAGCACACAGGGGATGAAAACCCAGGGGTGCTAGCTCTGAAAAGCATGTGGGAAATATATGAGAAGACTGGTAGTCACACATCTAACCCCCTCTTTGTAGCTGATCCAGGAATGCTGGCTTAACAATGTTATTACCATTAGTAATAATATGAAGACACCAGTTTACTAACAAAGATGGGCAGTGGCAACCTTGAAGTTATCTTTAAAAAAGAAAGGAAATTATCATCCAAAGCCATTATCTTACTTTATGGCATAGGTACAGTTGTTGTGTAATCTACATACATATATATTAAAGAGAACAACTGTGCATAATTGAATGTTCTTTGTGCTGGATTCTAAAATTATAACGAATGCTTCCTTACATAAGTAAAGCAAAGAGAAGCTTTTAAGATTCACTTCTACGAATTTTAATCTATGTATATTATATGGCTTGGCTCTGTGTCCCCACCCAAATCTCGCCTGGTATTGTAATCCCCATGTGTCTAGGGAGGGACCTGGTGGGAGGTGATTGAATCATGGGGACGATTTCCCCCATGCTGTTCTTATGATAGTGACATAGTTCCAATGACATATGATGGTTTTAAAAGTGGCAGTTTCCCCCACGTGCTCTCTCTCTCTCTCTCTCTCTCGCTGTCATGTAAGACATGCATTGCTTCTTCTTCACCTTCCACCATGATGGTAAATTTTCTGAGGCCTCCCCAGCCATGTGGAACTGTGAGTCAATTAAACCTCTTTTGTTTATAAATTACCCAATCTCAGGTAGTATCTTTATAGGAGTGTGAGAATGAACTAAAACAGAATATATTGGAAATTTTAGCTTCAGCCAATCTGCTTTTAAGCTAGCGATGGAAAAGTCCTTGAAATCAAATGAAATATAAATGCACAAACTCTAGTTCCAAGCACCTCACCCAATGAGAGCAAGTTTAATAGTTCATGGCATTCCCTTCAGATCACTATTCTTTCCTTCTTTCGTACAATCTTAGAATTTTAAAAATGGAGGAGACTTTCATGTCATCTAGACAAATTTTCTGTTGGATTTTTGAATTTCCTCTGATGGAGGAATGTACCATTTCTGGAGTATACTCAACCTCACAGCTGATACACTTATTGACTGTCTCAAACTGAACACATTTCAGGCCAAACTCTTGACTTCCCCTTTCTTGATTTTCTCCATCTCTCCTAATGTCACCGCTATCCACCTGTTGCTCGAGTCAGAAATAATCACTCTCACCCTTTCCTCTTCATTTTTCATATCTACTCAATCGCCAAGTTATGCTGAGTGTAACTCCAAACAGAGCTTCACTTCTCTGTGTGTCTACTGTCTCAGAATGCCAGGCACCATAATCTCTGGTCTAGACTGATTCACTGGCTTCCAACTAATTTATCTTGTTTTGCTCCTACACACTGTTCTTCTGTTTTCCTTACAGAAGATTTTTTATTTATTAACATGAATTAGATCTCTTCCTTTCTTCTCAATCTTTCATTAGATTCATATTGTGCTCAGGAAGAACTATAATCTTTGACCCTGAAAGCTATGCTATCCTTATCTCTTTGCATAGTGTTTCCGCATGGTGACCTCCATTGATAGCACTATATTCTATTTTTATTCATACTTCAGGTTGTTGTAAGAGTTAAGTGATACAGTACAAGTAAATCACTTAGAATAGTGCCTAGCACATAGGTATATAGTTAGACATTTTTATTAGGTTTCTGCTGCTGTTTATTTATTTTATGCTTGCTCCTCTGCTAGAATTTGAGAGCAGGAACTGTGTCTATTGTGCTCAATAGCTCATAGCTTAATAGCTCTTAGCACACCTGGAAAATTGGATATGCATATTTCATATTTTTAAACATATGTTGAATGAAATCTATATTTAATGAGTTCTAGCCTATAGGAAGTTACTTTTTGCATGGAGTTGAAACTTAGCTTCTATCCAAATGTTGGGCTTCCCACACCTTTAGAACATTCAAACTAAGTTATACTGTCTTTGTAATTAAAAACAGTTACATCTATATCTGTCCTGCTACCACAACTGAATCAACATTAAATTCATCAACACCTCTTTTAAAAATATTCAACTTAAAGTACTTTAAGCACTAAAAAGTTTATAAATCCTAGCTATTTATAAAAGTCATTACGACACCTAAATATATAACTATTTTAAATTTCCTCCAAATTGCCAAAGCTGTCTATTCTAAGAAAACTCAATACATATAAAAGTGCAAAATGGAAAGGAGCTAAATGAGGAGGTATTTTTTAATTTATGAAATGATATTTTATTTTTAAGGAGTTTTACATTAAAAAAACCATATCTACTTGCTTATTTTATCAGAAAGTTAATTGATTAGATTAGATTAGATTAGATTCAGATAGACTGCTGAAATGTCAGGATTATCTCTACAAACTAAATCAAGTACTTGTGTTTTATTAATACAGTAACTGCAAGTTCTTAAATGAATCACAGGAATCTTTGCAAGAATGAGTTATTTAGATTTTGCCATGTGTCAGGGGAAAAATACACTTTCAGTTAAATTACAAATGTGGCGACTGAAAGGACTTCATGTTTAGATATAAGGAAATAAGTGAATAATTGGAAAGCATAGTTGTTAACAAGTTTTTGCTGCAAGGAACTTGAAAATCTGCTTTTAAAAACCTGGCCCAACTGACACTGATGACCTCCACAAGTTACAAAAGAACCATATCTGAAAAATATCTAAAAACTGACAGCCTCTTGTATAGATTTTTGTTAAATAGTAAACAACCTCGAATAAAAATCCTGTTAAATGGCAGGCATACTATCCCTCTAGGGGAAAATGTAATGAAAATAAAATGTTTTAGCAGTGTATAAACATTAAACGAGATGGCAAGATGAACAATTATTCTTTAGTTTTGATTAGTGTGGACAGGCAATCCAATCTTTTGACTCAGGGAGAACAAGGAATACAGCTTCAGAGTTTTTGTGGCAGATTATTGCTCAAATAATCTAGAAAGTATTGCTTCAAATTTGTTTATTTATTTATTTATTTATTTTTATTATACTTTAAGTTCTAGGGTACATGTGCATAATGTGCAGGTTTGTTACATATGTATACATGTGCCATGTTGGTGTGCTGCACCCATCAACTCGTCAGCACCCATCAATTCATCATTTATATCAGGTATAACTCCCCAATGCAATCCCTTCTCCCTCCCCCACCCCATGATAGGCCCCATTGTGTGATGTTCCCCTTCCCGAGTCCAAGTGAGCTCATTGTTCAGTTCCCACCTATGAGTGAGAACATGCGGTGTTTGGTTTTCTTTTCTTGTGAAAGTTTGCTAAGAATGATGGTTTCCAGCTGCATCCATGTCCCTACAAAGGACGCAAACTCATCCCTTTTTATGGCTGCATAGTATTCCATGGTGTATATGTGCCACATTTTCTTAATCCAGTCTGTCACTGATGGACGTTTGGGTTGATTCCAAGTCTTTGCTATTGTGAATAGTGCCGCAATAAACATACGTGTGCATGTGTCTTTGTAGTAGCATAATTTATAATCCTTTGGGTATATACCCAGTAGTGGGATGGCTGGGTCATATGGTACATCTAGTTTTAGATCCTTGAGGAATTGCCATACTGTTTTCCATAATGGTTGAACTAGTTTACAATCCCACCAACAGTGTAAAAGTGTTCCTGTTTCTCCACATCCTCTCCAACACCTGTTGTTTCCTGATTTTTTAATGATTGCCATTCTAACTGGTGTGAGATGGTATCTCATTGTGGTTTTGATTTGCATTTCTCTGATGGCCAGTGATGATGAGCATTTTTTCATGTGTCTGTTGGCTGTATGAATGTCTTCTTTTGAGAAATGTCTGTTCATATCCTTTGCCCACTTTTGGATGGGGTTGTTTGTTTGTTTCTTGTATATTTGTTTGAGTTCTTTGTAGATTCTGGAAATTAGCCCTTTGTCAGATGAGTAGATTGCAAAAATGTTCTCCCATTCTGTAGGTTGCCTGTTCACTCTGATGGTAGTTTCTTT
>NC_045438.1:46698160-46717119 GCF_002776525.5 Piliocolobus tephrosceles
GAGGGATAAAAGTGGAGGTGGAAGACAGTGATATGGAGGATCTTGGCGCTGTGTAGGCCTAGGATCATGTGTTTGTGTCTTCATTTTTTAACAAAAATGATTCAAAACTTTAAAAAGTGATGTAAATAGAAAAAAGTCTATAGGATAAAGATATAAAAAATTTTATATAGCCACACAATGTGTTTGTGTTTTAAGCTAAGTGTTATTACAAAAGAGTCAAAACAATTTTTAAAATTAAAAAGTTAATAAAGTAAAAAGTTACAGTAAGCTAAGGTTAATTTATTATGGAAGAAAAAATTAAATACGTTAATGTAACCTAAGTTCCCAGTGTTTATAAAGTCTATGGCAGTGTACAGTAACGTCCTAGGCCTTCACGTTCACTCACCACTCACTCACTGTGTCACCCAGAGCAACCTTTAATCCCACAGGCTCCATTCATAGTAAGTGCCCTGAACAGGGATACCATTTAGCTTTTACACATTATTTGTACTGTATGTCTTCTATGTTTAGATGTCCCAGCATTGTATTACAATTGCCTACAATATTCAATACAGTCACAGGCTGTACAGATTTATATGCTGGTAGCAATAGGCCATACCATACAGTGTAAGAATGTAGTAAACTGTACCATCTAGGTAAATGTAAATGTATTCTATGATGTTCACACAATGATAAAATCACCTAAGGATGCATTTTCCAGAATGTATCCCCACTGTCAAGTGATACATGATGCACTTGTAGCGAAATGTAAAAGGAAGGAAATGAAAGAGATGTTAAGCAAAAATAATGGATTTGGGAAATTCTCAGCCTGTCCAGATTACAAATATGCTAAAATTAGGAGAATAACTGTCAGGAAAACATGATCTGTAGGGAATGTCAAGGGTGTGACTGGACAACCTTTTGTTACCTGATTGAAACGACCAGAAGGTAAGTGTATTCAGTCATACAAGGGGCTCTTTGAACAGATTAGTGCACTTTATGGATCTCCTTAGCCATCTCCAGAGAAACTAAAAATAGAGATCAGATTATCTAGGAAAGATCCGTGGATGCAACTTTTGTTTAATGGGAAACGTTTTCTTGACGTACACAAGGTTCTTGAGAATTTTTTAACAATGTAAAAAACTGACAGCTCTGACTGAAAGGGACAGAGACTATGAAATGAAGCATAACTGTCAGACTCACAAAATTATACAGGCAGGAAATAGACTGATAAACTACTCAGTTGCAAACATGTGCTACCATTCATAAAAACGAAGCATGACTCAGAGAGCCAAGTCTCGTGACCAGAGGGCAGAGCCTGTAACCACAGGGAATTATTCCCAGGCTTTGAAACCCAATATTGTCTGGCCATTTGAGTTTTGAAATTGCTTGCAATTGGTGACTCATTTTCCCTTTCAATTTTCTCTCTTTTTGAATGGGAATGTCTATATACTGGTACTCCATGCCTGTCTGACTATTGTATTTTGAGGAACAGATAATTTGTTTTCTAATTTCACAGGCATACTTGGAGAGGAATTCGGCCCCAGGATACATCATGTTTCACTCATACCTGCTTTACATGATTGAGGTGATGAGACTTGGGAATATTGAGTTGAAGAAATGTAAATGAGATTTTGGACTTTGAGTTGATGCTGTTATGGGTTGAGACTTTTGGGGATGTTGGGATACAGTGACTGTATTTTGCAGGTGGGATTGATATAAATCTTTATGCACCAGAGGGCAGACTGTGGTAGGCACAATAATGACCCCCCAAAGATGTCCAGATCATGATTTCCCAGACCTGTGACTATGTTATATTACAAAACAAAAGGGAACTAATATTTCAGATGGAATTAAGGTTGCTAATCAGACGAATTTAAAATAGGTATTTGCCTTAAATTATTGCTTCTCTGATGTTAAAATTATGTTAGTTGGTTTCTTTTTATTTACATTTCCCTGGTATGCTTTTGCATGTCATGTTATTTTCAACTCTTCAATCTGATAAGTTTTATTTTAGGTGGGTCTGTTGTATGCAACATAGTTTTGGTTCTTTGAAATCCAATTTAATATATTATTTTTATTATAATCTGTGAGTTAAACCAATATTGCTTTCTTTTGAATGACAGATATATTTAGTTAAATTTCTGCCATATTATTGTTTGTTTATTTCATACTTTGTAAAGCCTTCCATGAGGCGTTTTATCTCTTTGCTTCTGTAGTGTGCATGTGTGTATGTAGGCATGCACGTCTAGATCTTCTGATATTTAGGAAAATTTTTATTATTATTCTAAGAGTTGATTTTATGTTTGACTTTTAAATACATTTGATTTTCAAGTATCACATTCATACAGAAGACTACACAAAATATGCATAGCTTAGTGAGTTTTCACAAACTGAAAACACCTATGTAATCATTACCAGGATAAGGAAATTGAATATCTCTAGCACCCACGAAGTCCCCTTATATTATCTTCCAATTGCTACCACAAATGCTCCTTAAACATAACCATGAAGAAGTGAAAGACTTTTTCACAGAAAACAAAAAAAAAAATGCTGAAAAAATTAAATAAGACACAAATAAATGGAAAGATATGCATGGATTGGAAAACTTAATAGTCAATATTTGTGGATTAGAAGATTTAATGTTACTAATATGATAAAACTATCTAAACAAATCTGTAAATTTCAATGCAATCTCTTATCAAATTCCGACAACTGTTTTTGGAAAAATGGCAACATGGATTCTCAAATTCATATGTAACTGCAAGGGGTCCCCCAAAACCAAAACAATATTGAAACAGAAGAAGAAAGTTTAATTACTTACATTTTAATACTTCAAAACTTACTACAAAGCCATAGTAATCAAAACAATGTGGTACCAACATAAGGATAGATATTAATATATAGTCAAGTGCAATAGAATTGAGAATCCAGAAATAAACCCAAGTTATTTTCAGTGAAGAAGCCAAGATCATTCCATAGGAAAAATAGTCTCAACAAATATTTCTGGGAAGACTGGATATCTGTATATAAAATGATAATGCTGGACCCTTCCCTCACACTATATACAAAAATTAATTCAGTATAACAATGACCTAAATATAAGAGATGAAACAACAACATTTTAAAAGTAAACATGGGGTAAATCTTTATGACTTTGGAATTTAATTCTTAGCTATGACATCAAATGCATTATCAATGAAAGAAAAAATAGATTAATTGGACTTCAAAATTTAAAACTTTTATACATCAAAAAACACTATGAAGAAAGTGAAAAGACAGCATACATAGCGGAAGAAATATTTGCATATTATATATCTGTTAAGGGCCTAGTGTCAAGAATATATAAATCTTACAACTTAACAAAATGCAATTAAAAATAGATTAATGCCATGAATAGACATTTCTCAAAGAAAACGTACCAGTGACCAACAATCACAGGAAAATAGTCACATCATTAATCATTACGGACATGGTAATCAAAAATCACAATGAGATACTATTTCATATCCAGTAGGGTGGCTAGAATTCAAAAAAGGTAGATAACGATAATTAATGAATTTGTACAAAAAATGAAACCCTTGTACGTTGCTGGTGGGAATATAGAATAGTGCAGCTGCTATGGAAAACAGTTTGGTAGTTCCACAAAAAGCTAAACATAGAATTACCATATGACCCAGCAATTTCATTCCTGGATATATAACCAAAAGATCTGAAAACAGATAGTCAAACAAATAAATGTATACATATGTTTATAAAAGCATTATTCATGATAGCCAAAAGATGTAAACAACCCAAAAGCTCATCAGCAGACCAACGGATAAACAAATCATAGTATATGGATACGATGTAATACTCTACATCCATACAATGAAATGAAGCAGTGTTATACAACACAAAATGGGTAAATCTGTAAAACATCATGCTAAATCAAAGAAGCTGGATGCAAAAGTTCACCTATTGTGTGATTACATTTGCATATGAAATATCCTGAATAGGTAAATCTATAGAGATAAAAAACTGACTTGATTGCCAGGGACTGGGGACAGGGAGAAGTAGGAAGTAACTGCTTACTGGGTATGGGGTTGTATTTTGGGGTAATGAAAATATTTTGGAATTAGATAGAAGTCGTGATTGGAAAACATTTTGGATGTTCTGAATGATACTGAATTTTTCACTTTAAAATGGTTGATGTTATGTAAATTTCACCGTGCTTTAAAAATAATTGAATACTTTTTTAAAAAAACAATGGAGAGGAGATGCTTGATGCAGGTAAACTGTAAACATCAGCCTGAGCTGACGTCTCTACAGGACTGACTTTTGCTAGTTCTCTAATAAAGCCAACCAGGTATAAATGCAAAAAACAAAAAAATTCTTGCATTACTTAATTAAATATGATTGTAATATAGTGTCTTTTTATATCTTCCTTAATTGGATTTTGTATATTTTTTGCAACAATATCATGAGTGATATTGGCATATAGTTTCAGAAATCTTTCAGTCTTTGACTGGTTTTAGTATTGTTATAATATCCTTAACTGGAAAGTTATAATATCCTCAATTAGGGATTATTCATTTTTTAAATCTCTGGTGGAGTTTATATAAGATAACAATTATCTGTTCTATGAACACTTGTTAAACCATCTGGTAAATCTAGTATTATTTTAGTGAGTACATTTTAAATTACTGATTTCATTCTTAAATATACGATTGTTCAGATCTTATATTTCTTCTTCAGTCAGGCTTACTAATTAAGCTTTTCTAAGAAAAGGGTTAGGATTAAATTTTATCGGCTTAGAGTTAAAATTTACTGACATCAACTTTTTCATAGTATTTTAAATAATTTTTTAAAAATTCATCCTGTATCTGAAGTTACATTATATTTTAATTTTATCCTAAATATTGTTTATTTGTGCCTTCTCTCTTTTACGTCCATGACAATAATCTCAGAGGACTGAATATTTTATTAATGTTTTCTAAGAACCAACTTTTGGTTGGTTTATCATTTTTATTGCATCTTTCCCCCAATTTTACTAGTTTTTCCTTTATTTTATGTTTATTCTGTGTTCTTTTCTATTTTCTTAAGTTGAAAATAAGCTCATTTATTTTCAGCTTTTCTCTCTTTTCTTTTAATATAAGCATTTCTGGGAATAAATTTCCTCCTAAGAACTCTTTAAGCTACTTCCTATGAATTTCAATATCTGATATTTTTCTTTACATTCAAATAATATGTTTTAAGTTTCATTTATGACTTCTCTTTTTACTTTTTTGTTATACTTTAAGTTCTAGGGTACATGTGCACAACATGCAGGTTTGTTACATATGTATACATGTGCCATGTGGGTGTGCTGCACCAATTAACTCATCATTTACATTAGGTATATCTCTTAATGCTATCCCTCCCCCAGCCCCCAACCCCACGACAGGCCCCAGTGTGTGACGTTCCCCTTCCTGTGTCCAAGTGTTCTCACTGTTCAATTCCCACCTGTGAGTGAGAACATGTGGTGTTTGGTTTTTTGTCCTTGTGATAGTTTGCTGAGAATGATTATTGCGGCACTATTCACAATAGCAAAGAGTTGGAACCAACCCAAATGTCCATCAATCATAGACTGGACTAAAAAAATGTGGTACATATACACCATGGAATACTATGCAGCCATGAAAAAGGATGAGTTAATGTCCTTTGTAGGGACATGGATGAAGCTGGAAACCATTTATGACTTCTTTAACTTCAATTTCCTTAAAAGTTTAAAGTTTTTAGTTTCCAAGTACTTGGAGGTAGACTTGTTTTTTTTTTTTTTTTTTTTTAAAGATTCTAATTTATGATGCTCAGAGATGTGGGCTATATGTTAATTTTTAAAATATGTTGAGACTTAACATTATTAACTAGATTAATTTAAAAATTTCCATGTATGCCATTGAAACACGTTCTCCTCTGTTAAGGAGATCCTATATATGTTCATTAGACCAAGCATCAAGCATGTAAATTGTGTTAAAATATTCTAAATCTCTAACAAATTTTGCCAGCTTCTTCTATTAATAACAGAGTAGTAAGTTAGACTACAAACAGAGAGATTCACATAGAGGAGACAGGTTTCTTTTTACCAATTTACTTTCTATCTTGCTGTGTTACTTACTGTACAAATTTCAAATTATTTTATCTTCAGAGACACTGACTTTCTTTATTCCTGATAAAGATTTATGCCTGAAAATAAATTGTATCTTACATTACTATAACATCCTCTACTTTGTGTTGGATAATACTTGTTTGGTTAATCTCTTACTATCTTTTACTTTTAATTATTCAGTACATTCATATTTTAGAAAAATGTGTTATAAACAAGATATAACTATCGATGTTTTGCTTTTTAATTTAATAGAAAATCTCTGTTTTTGTTTTAACCTGGCAAATTTACATGTAGTCACTGATATATGTGGAATTAGTGCCATCAGCTTATCTTGAGCTTACTATTTGTCTTACCTTTCCAGTGCTCTCCCCTACTTTCCTGCCTTCTGTTGGAGAGTTTAGATATTTGATTGATCATTTATGATTGGATTAGTTGGATATTTTAAACAGTATTTAATTTTGTTTTGGCCATTTTTCTGAGAATGGTATCATCTATCCATTTGTTTTATTTTATTTTATTTTTTTCTTTGAGATGGAGTCTCACTCTGCCACCCAGGCTGGAGTGTGCAATGGTATGATCTCGGCTCACTGAAACCTCTGCCTCCAGGGTTCAAGACATTTTCCTGCCTCGTCTCCCAAGCAGCTGGGATCACAGGTGCCCACCCCCACACCTGGTTAATTTTTTTTTTTTTTTTTTTTGGTAGTTTTTAGTGGAGACGGGGTTTCATCATGTTGGCCAGGCTGGTCTCAAACCCCTGACCTCAGGTGATCCGCCCACCTCAGCCTTCCAAAGTGCCAGGATTACAGGCATGAGCCACCTCACCCGGCCTATCCATTTCTTTTAACTATTCCATGTCACTATGTTTTTGGAATTTCTCAAAGCATAGTGCTAGGTTTTTTATCTAGTTTTAGAATAATTGTCTTTTAAAAGTAAAGTTTAACTCATTTGTGAATCTGATGTTAGTTTAGTGCTCTAGTGTGTGTATGTATATGTATATTATTGAGAGATTATCTTTGTAGGTATATTTTCTCTTTTAAAAACTTTTAGGTTCGAGGGGACATGGGCGGGTTTGTTACATAGCTAAACTCGTGTCATGGTGGTTTGTTGTACAGATTATTTCCTCACTGAGGTACTCCTAGTACCCAATTGTTACTTTTTTCTGCTCGTCTCCCTTCTCCCATCCTTCACCGTCAATGGGGCCCCAGAGCCTGTAGTTCCCTTCTTTGTGTTCATGTGTTATCATTTAGCTCCCACTTATAAGTGAGAACATCCTGTTTTTGGTTTTCTGTTCCTGCATAAATTTGCTAAGGATAGTGGCCTCCAGCTCCGTCCATGTTCCCGTAAAAGACATGACTTCATTCTGTTTTATGGCTGCATAGTATTCCATGGTGTATATGTACCACATTTTCTTTATCCAATCTGTTATAGATGGGCATTTAGATTGATTCTGTGTCTTTCCTATTGTGAATAGTGCTGCAGTGAACATTCACATGCATATATCTTTATGGTAGAATGATTTATATTCCTCTGGGTATATACCCTGTAATGGGATTGCTGGGTTGAATGGTAGTTCTGTTTTTAGCTCCTTTTAATTGACAAATACTAATCCTGTATCTTTATGGAGTACAATGTGATGATGTGATACATGTATACACTCTGGAATGATTAAATCAGACTACTTGACATAGCCATCACTACACATACTTATCACTGCTTGGTGGTGAGAACATTTAAAATCTATTTTTTTAACAATTTAAAAATACACAATACATTATTATTAACTATAGTCACTATGCTATGATACACTGCTAGAATTTGTTCTTCCTGTCGAACTGAATTTTGTACCGTTTGACTAACATCTCCCCTTTCCCCATCTACCCTGCCTCCCAGAATGATAATTCAGAATTCCATTGATTTTAAAAGTGTCTTTAAATTTTGAGTTCCGATGGCATTTCATTTGGATCCTAGGGATTTTCAATAATGTTAGATGAGTTTTTATGATAATATCTAGACTTACGGTTCTTATATAGGCTGTGTAAATTCAGACATCACTCATGTACACGGTGACTTTCCTTTATTACTTTTTCTACCACAGTCCTTGGACTGACTTCAAGCCTCCTCAGGCAACACTTCCAGTTCCATTCTATTGGATTTTACAAGACTTCAAATATCCCAGTTTTCTGCTTGGGTCTCAGCTTCAGCTGTCTGACTTCTACAGTTCATGAAGCCATCTTTCACAGCACCAGACGGGTGTTAGAATCTATTTCCAGTCTCCAGGGCCTCACAGGCTATTGTTGATAAGCATTCCCTGATGCATATCATTTGGCTTTGATTTGTCTCACTATTGCTAGCACCTGGGAATTACTTTTTGTTTCTTTATTGTATTTCATTTTAATATATACTTCTGTATTCAGGAGAATATCTGCATTAACTTAGTTGACTACATTTTGAAAAGTGTAAACAATTATTATTTTTTTTTTAAATGGAGTCTCACTCTGTTGCCCAGGCTGGAGTGCAGTGGCACTATCTTGGCTCACTGCAACCTCTGTCTCCCAGGTTCAAGCAATTCTCCTGCCTCAGCCTCCCCAGTAGATGGGACTACAGGCGTCCGCCACCATGCCCGGCTAACTTTTTGTATTTTTAGTAGAGACGGGGTTTCACCGTGTTAGCCAGGATGGTTTCAATCTCCTGACTTCGTGATCCACTCCCCTTGGCCTCCCAAAGTGCTGGGTTTTCAGGCGTGAGCCACCACACCTGGCCAAAAAGTGTAAACAATTTTTTAAAAATATTCTGCTTTTAATGAAAACATCAGGGGATACTTTGGGTACTTAGGGTGAATTAGCAATTCATAGAGCTATTGACCTCAAACTGATGAGGACATTTTTTTTTTTTTTTTCAAATGGCAGGATCTAGAAATTAAAGATTATAGTCACTTGCACTGGGTCTGTTAGGGGGATTTGTTAATGAGTTACTAAACCATTGGATTCGCTTTTGAAAAGCCACAAATTGCTGTGCTTTGTACTTTTGTTCAAATAAGAAAAAGATATCAGTATTCAAAAAGAACTAAAAGAGATTCCGACAACCTGGCTGGCATCTCAGAATACAAGGGAGCAGCACTGGAAAACTAACTGTCTATATGTACACTGCTGCCTGTTCTGCTACCATGGTCTTTAGATACTCATTTCTTAGTCTCTCTTTCCATTTCACTCTGTCTTCTTTTCTTCCTTTCTTCCTCAAATTACTGAAAACATACAGTTACATTCTCTATGGTTCTGAAGAATTATTCTTGCTGCCTGAGGCCCTTGAGCTGGGAATTTCATTTTAGCCATTGCAATGACACCGCAACCCAAGAAACTGCCCAGACAGGCATGATTGCCAAGAATAACTCAATATTCTCACAACTTAGTCATAACTCATTCATTCTCTACATTCATTTTATGAACCCCTCACTCATTATTATTCATGATACCTACCCTCCCTGACTCCATATATACTTTTGTGCCCTTTTCACATATGACTTTAAATTGACTGAGGGTCAGACGATCTATGGTCCTTACTAAAGACCCCTTTTTTCTCTCTGTTTTTTACAGAAATGTGCACAGCTCTTGCTTCCAGTCCCCTGTCTGAAGCAGAGCCCTACTCTGAACTCCAGGGCTGCTTTAGAATGAGAGATTACTAAAAAATAGGTGGTAATAGAAATTTTAGTAATGAGGCTGAGCCTATGGGATGAGTTCACTTTATGACCTAGTGAAGCCAAAGTCTAAAACTTCAAATTCCACTCAAACCTTGCAGAACTTCAATTTCAAAACTGGGTCCATTCTAACTGAATCCTAGTGAAGTCCTGTAGCCAACAGTTTGCAATAACACAAGATGATTTTGGGGCCATATGGAAAACTCTCAAAACAAAATGTTAAGACCTTTTTGGAAGGGACTTTACATATCTTCATGAGGTGTTTGAACAGTGAGGTGTTTCTGAGCTCATAGTGACAGAAATAGGGTCTACAGAGTAAGGTGTGAGGAAGAGAGCTGTGGCTTGCTCTAAGCCCTGATGGCCTCATTGATTTCTCTAGTTTTGCTCTCAGAAGTGACTCATTAATCTAGATTATCAAAATGCTCTTATAGAAAATGTCATCTTTACTTCTTAACAAAGACTTTACAAAAGCAATGAAAACACATCACAAATTTAAAGAGTATCAAATATACAGTAGATAGCTGAAAAACAAAAGTGTCTACACAAATACCCTGTCTTCTGATTAATGTAAACCTGCTTAGCCTAGAGTTTCATGGCAAAGTTCAGTCACAGCTGCTTGTTCCTGTCTTAGGACCTTTGCACAAGCTGCCCAAAGACTTCCTTCCCTCTGACCTTCACCTGGCTCGAGCCTTCATATAGCTCACATCTCAGTATTAAGTGTTTACTCTTCAAAGTTGCTTATCAAAGCACTTGATACTTTTCCTGGCCACCCAATCAAAAATACATTCCTCTTCATTCCTATTACACGACTATTTAAAAATTCCTCTGTCTGACCTACATCACCATGTGATAATTTATTTTGATTGTAACTTTAATATCACTTTCTCCTTCCATCCACATATGGATTTACATGCCTGGTAATTTTTTATTGGATGCCAAACATTGTGAATTTTACCTTGTTGAATACCAAGTATTTTGCATTAAAAAAGTTGTTGAACTAGTTCTGGGAGGAAGTTATTTTGATCCTCTTATATTTTGCTTTTATGGTTTGTTAGGCATGACCAGAGTGGTATGTAGTCAAAAGCCAATTTTTCTTCACTATTGAGGCAAGACCCTTCCTAACACATTAACCAATTCTCCTTGGAATATAAAGTTTTTCACTCTAGCTGTTAGAAACAGTTACTATTCCCAACAATACATGGCCTCCAGTTGCTACTCCTTCAAATCATACTGGTTGATTATTTCCTCACCCTCAGGTAATTTCATTACATAAATGGTTAATATTCACCTGAATACTTGTGGGAGATGTACTGCAGACCATTCTCTTTTGCCGTAGCATCTCTTCTTCAGCATTTGCCCTGTAAACCTTGGCCACCCTAGCTTGGTAGACTTCCAGCTCCTTTTTCTCAACTCTGAAAATCTACTGGGTTGTACCTGAGTTCCCCACAACCTCAACCTTGTTGTGTCATGGTTTGAAAACACTCAAGCAGTAAGCTCAAAAAAATGTAGTGTTCACCTCATTTCTTGCTCAATAAATTAATAAACTTATTCATTTGATAAATGTCAAATGAATATGACACATGCTATATTTCTTCAGCCTTTGTGAATATGGTTAACATTGTAAATAATAGAATTTCATGTTTGTTTACATATGTTTAAAAAATATCATTTGATTATAGTTTCAATCTTTTCCCAATTATATTGTAATCTCTGGAATATTTTAAAGAATTATAATTTTATTATCAGGTACACACAATTACTTGAACTCATAACACAAATAAAATTGCTTTAGTACCTAGACTGCAATTATTTTAATTGAATGAAAATAGGTTTTTTAAAAGTGTTTTTGCACATTTAAAAATTACTATTGTATTTCTGTTTTTTACTGTCATTTTGCTAATTAAATTAGTTTAACTGGTGTAATGCAAAAGTAACATTCATACAGCCCCTGTCAAATTATAATTGGTGGAAGCAGAAGTAGTGTTTTCCTGTTGTTAATATTAGAATGTATAAGGTAGAAGAAATCTTCTAATTATTCAGGTTTGAAATGTGAAATTTTATAGGCTGATTGGAAAATAGCCTCATGAAGAATTGCTGTATAAAAATATTGAGGGGGCATAGGAAATAAGAATTCTTGTATGTTAGTGAGAAATACTTAAGACATACAGCTTTTTGTTAAACAGTCCACAATATATAGCTTTATTTCCAGACCCCAGCTAGAAAAAAGAACTCATAACCGAGAAGCAGATGGAGCAGCAGAAGCTGCTAGAGGCAGTGAATGTGCTTCACAGAGAGTCCAGTGCTGTCTGGGGCTGGGTCACTACCTAGCACAGCAGGATTCACTCCAGACACTTGGAGAGTGACCAGGTACCTGCAGGCCATCTCAGGGCAAGCATAGCCTAGTTTATACCCTGCCACCACCATCTAAGAAAGATCCTCTACCAGGAATCAGCTACGCTGCTGGCTCGCTGTTTTAAAGTGTACTTCAGAGAAAATTCATCAAAACGACATCCTCACACAGAATCCCAATGCAACAAAATAGCAAAAACCCTTTAAAATATTCTGAAAATGCATTTGACAGGTCATACAAAGATGAAACACTTTGAAAGCATAAACACAGAGAATTGCTTTAGAGATGTTTTCCAGTGACTTTTTTTTTGTGATAGCATTCTCTAACACCTTACTTGTGATAGATTTAAGATATCATACAAACCTTTAGCGACTAAGTCTTTAAAACATATCCACCAAGTAATCCCACTTGAATATTTTCCTTGTATCCTGGTTCTCCTTGATTTTATGACCTCTTAGATTGAATACCAACTCTAACTTCTGAAAGAGGAGGCACCTATAGTGAGGGTGAAGGTCTTCAACCAGTGGTTAAGGAGACTTAGAATTCCAGACCACTAAACCATGTGACTCAAAATTTCTACATATTCACCAAGTTTTCATGCTATAAAAAGCCCTTCAATGCTGGTGGGTTCAAGGGCAGTAAGTCACACTTTTCCCTCCTTCTAGAATTGACACAAAGCATTTGCCTTTACAAACTAAGCTGTTAATATGCTTTAAAAATGCACATAAACATCACAGCATATTCATTTCATACACATTTTTATGATGGTGACTTTCTTGTATAGACTGTAAACAAAACAAATTTCACATATTATTAAACCTTGGGGAGAAACACACTTCAACCTTAACCTTCATGTCAAAAAGCAGTTAACTTTTTCAAGTTATAAGTCATTTCAATTTTTAAATATTTACCTTTAGACAGAATTTCTTCGAAGTCTAACTGGTCTTATTTTTGTCCTCGTTTGTGTCATGAACTATAGCTCAAATCTTCAAATTGCTGTAGATGTAGTTAAGATGTAAATATAAATACATTTAAATGTAAATAATTAAACTGGTTTGAGCCTTTCTGAGCAGACTGAACATATGAAAAAATGAATGAGTTAGTCTTTTTAAAATCAATTTGGTTGGCCATCATATTCAGACATGGTAAGCAGAGGACTCACCAGAACAATAGGCAGGTCATTTACCATGAGGGAGGAGAGCAGAATGACCTGATTGAGTAATAGGCTTACAGCACTTTGAGGACTTCCCATGGGCTTCAGACTAACAGTGTCTAGGCTGGGATTTATGCACCGACCCCCATCTCACGCCATACTTCTTTCTATTCTCTAGCTATACCAATTCTTTCTAAATTCCTCAAATGTGCCAAGCTCTTTCTTGTATGTTAATCTGCCAGGAACCTTCTATACTAAACCCTCCCTTCTCCTCACCTGACTAAAGCTGACTCCTCTTTTGGGTCTCAGCTCAGCCATCACCTTTTTAAAGAAGCCATCTCTAATTACCTCTATCCCCCACTGCCTCACACACACAGGCTTGGATGCACATACAAAAGCATGCACACGTGCCATATCTACACACTAGATTAAGTTAAACCCCCAAGCTATCTCTCCCCATGATACTGGTTGCCTTTTTTTTTTTTTTTTTTTTTTTTGAGACAGGGTCTTCCTCTGTTGCCCAGTGGCAAGATCATGGCTCACTGCAGTCTCAGCTTCCCGGGCTCACAGAATCCTCCCACCTCAACCTCCCAAATAGCTAGGACCACAGGTGTGGACTACCATATCCAGATTTATTATTATTATTATCATTTTGTAGAGATGGGGTTTTTCTATGTTGCCCAGACTGTTCTCAAATTCCTGAGCTCAAGCAATCTCCTGCCTTGGCCTCCCAAAGTCCTAAGATTACAGGCACTTCTCTTTCTTTAGCCTCATAGAGTTTGCAATTCTTGTTTAGTGTCTGTTTTCCCCACAAGGCTGTAGCACCATGGGGGCAGAGGATAATGAGTCTTATTCTCAGTTGAATTCATAGCAGAACATCTGGCACACAGTAACTGCTAGGAACACACGGAAGGAAGAAAAGAAGAAAGGAAAAAAAGAAGGAAGGAAGGAAGGAAGGAAGGAAGGAAGGAAGGAAGGAAGGAAAGAAGGAAGGAAGGAAGGAAAGAAGGATCTATACAAAATTGTAGAGTCTCTATCCTAGTGGATTTGGAAGCATATAAAAAAGACATTCTCTGGTGTAACTGGCTAGACTCTACTGTACCTCAAAGTCCCTTTAGTTCTGGGTCAGGTTAAGTCATCTATACCTTCAACAACCCTTGATCTGTTGAAAATGCAGCTCATGTGTGGGTCAATGGGAAGATTCTAGAGAGGAACTGCACTGCTTAGCTCAGCTAAGTGAAGAGCACATTTATCTCAGTTGATCTCAGGTAGCCCAGGGTGAGATATGGGCACCGATGTTTGCCCAGTCCTTTCTCTGTGAGGAACAAGCAGTAAAATGCTTTCTTTGGCAGAGATTGCATCTTTATATTCCATAAACTTCAGGGCACCAATCCATGCAGAGAAGAATAAATCCATCCCCTGACCAAGACAGCCTTAATATTCTCTTTAGCTTGACTAAACTTTAGACAGGATTTTTCCTGAGTATAGGCCCCTGACATCCCTTTTCTAAGAGCATTTACTTTGGAAAACCCAAAACTGTAAATTCTTTCTCTGCCTTGTTGAGATGTAGATCGTCTAGTTTCTTGCTAATTTCAGAAACCAGGGATGTCTTACTGAACGACAAGGACCTGACAGCCATCCCTTTAAATGTAATCATCAAGAATAGTAGTAAATCCCTCCCTTCCAGTTTCAGTGGGATGGTAGGAATCTAATGTGCCAATTAGCAAACACAGATGCCTAATCACATGGGCCAACCTCATGCCAGTGGCCCTCCAGTACTTTTCCACTAGCTCATCCAGTACTTAAAAACTTTCCCATCTTTCATTTTAGCAGAGTTGGGTTCAGTGTCTCTCATATTTTGTAATACTCTTGAACAGAGTCGTTTTTGATGTTTGACTTTGGTGCAATTTGTCTTTGATACTATTGTAGGCCTGGCTCACATGTGCACCTGAATTAAACTGGGGCTACATCACTCCTGGTAGGTAGGAATGTTCTAGAAGGTGATCACATTTCAAAAATTCTATCTCACTGAATACAATGTCAGTGAGCTCCCAGTTTGTGAGAAGAATAATTCTTTTTATAATTTGAGGTGAGATTGTTTAATGTTGCTATTTTGAAGTAACATTAAACAAATGAAAATATCTGGCTACTTCTATGGGAGGCAGATTTGAATGATGTCCCAGGAGGATAAACTGTGGTTGGCATGTTTCAGAGCTATATCAGTTTTCTGCTCCATATAATGGAGCTCATGTAGTGGTCTTGATTGCAATGTTGAAACCTTGTTGAGCTCTTATTTTGAAGGTCAGCCTCTGAGGTACCTAGATTTTATTTTCTTCTGGTTTGGAGAGTGGCCGATAGCCTTTTTGGCTGAACATCTTCCCTCTCAGTAAAAGTGAATAGCACAGAATCTGACGACTAGTGAACTCATTGAACTTTAATTGTCAGTATTGCTGTCATCATCTCATTACCACTTTCACAATTGTGAAAAACAAAGAAACAAACAGGATATTACGCCTTCAAAACTTTCTACTCTCTACCAAAAAAAATAGTTGTTGGGTAGTAATGCTGGCTTAAAATAGACTGTAGCCTTTGCTGGACTGCTTCATTCATATATAACCCTGAGCTCTATTTGTGAGATGTTTGTCTTTCTCTCTCCCTACCCCAATCCCTGCATTTTTTAGTGATGGATGGGCAGACAGAGATGAAGTCATTGAAGGTTATGAGGTGGAAGCCAACGGGGGAATCACGATAAAGCTGCAGTCTCCAGAGGTCAGGTCATTTGATGATTATTTCCTGAAACTGAGGCTGGACACTAACACGAGGAATCCCTGGTTCCCTGAGTTCTGGCAACATCGGTTCCAGTGCCGCCTTCCAGGACACCTTCTGGAAAATCCCAACTTTAAACGAATCTGCACAGGTAACTTGTGTTCACAAAATAACAACTCAGAGGTTTGGTCATCTCTTCTAGATTTATTGCAGCTTGTTGAATGAGAATAGAAGGTGCCAGGGCTAGAGCTCCAAATACAAAATTGCCATCTGTGTTTATAAAATGCTAGAATGAGGAGGAAGTGTGTATTACCCCAGGGATTCGTGGAAATCTGGAAGGACAACTTTGGTCTCTGTTGGAGCAAGTGATAAGAGATAACAGAAGTAAAGGACAAGCAAACTGAGGAGTCAGGTATCTAGTATTTAAGCCGGAGGGAAGAGATTTTATGACAAACATGTTTAGGAGAGCTTAGCAGTAGACATAAGTCAGCAGTACTGGTTAGATCCTCTTTTTTTCTCTGTGGCTTGTTTAGATACAGAAGTCAGGAGAAGATGAGGTAATGTGACCCTAAGCCACACCACCAACAAGGGTGTTTGTGGGCACAAGAGCCAAGAAACTGCACTCTGATCTTTCAGTCAGAACAATGGTTCATAGCTGGACAGACGAGCACCATGCGCTACGCACTGATGCCATGCCAAGAAACAGCAGTACATTGTTCCAAGTCCTTTAGGGGCATGGTGAAATCCACAGGATGTCATCCTTGCAACCCTTAGTACTCACATAACCCAGATTCTGAAGACTGTAACTTTTATGAGTATTATTATTATTGCATAGGAACATTACTGTCCCCTTTCCTTTTTCAGTATTTTCTAGGCTGCCAAGATAAATCATCTGTGTCCTTTTGTAATGCCATTCAAAGCAAATTGTTCTTACTGGGTCGATAGCATAGAATAATGGAGCACTCATGATAATGGGTGATGGAATCTACCCATGACCTAATTTGTATTGTAGAACAGTGGTGTGACATGTATATCCTGTATGTAGGCTGAGCAGACATTATTTATAAAGGCATAGAATCATGTCACACCCATGTATAAAACACTAAACATAGCAAAAAAAAAAATGGATAAAGAAACATATAATCCATGACTCTTGACCTAGAGAGGCTTGCCATCTCTTTGGGCAAATCAAAACAGTTCACATACGTGAAATAGATAAATAACAATAGAGGATAATGAGTTTTTACAGGGGATGGTAAGAATATGGCTAATTACATAAAATATTTCTATTTTCAATAGTATTCATAGTTTGATGTTAGAAAATGCTTTCAGATACCAATATATGTAAATGCATCGATGTATATTTGACTTCATAAGGTTCAGCAGAGCTCATTGGGAAATTGCCTGGTATGAATCTATTTTCAAATAAGGAAGTTTCAATCTTTTAGAACTTCCTCAGTTTGGCTTCTAGGGAGGCCGAGAAAGGCAGGAGAAAGGGGAGACATTGCTAAACAGTAACCCACTTCTGCCACCTAGGTATTTCTACTTTCTCTGAAATAACAGACATCTCCTTTCTCTGAAATAATAGACACACCAAGAATAAGGATTCTAATGAACCAATAAATCATCCAGGACAGTCTCCTTATTTGCGAAACAGAGGTGATGAGGGCGAACAAAGGAAACAGTTTTTCCATAGGCTCATAAGGTTAATGGCAGCAAAAAAAAAAAAAAAAAAAAAAAAAAAATAGAGAGAGAGAACCCACACCCCCTAGAACCATAGTGCCTACTTTTAGACTTAGCATTTGGCAATATGTTATCTCTCATTGCTTTCTAATTGTTTCCTAAGAAATGTTTGCCATCTTCAACTGTAGTCAAAGCAATCTTACTTTCTTCATAGAACCCTATACAACACTGATCTCTGGAAACTCAGTCAATTCTTGTTAACTAACTGATCAGTTAATTTACATTTTCATTCAGGGTAGGGAGTTTTGCTGAAAGGTCCAAGGAGAAGAGCAGTGAGGAGCCTACTGAATAAGCAGGGGAGGGTGGTGATCGGGCAAGGCAGTGGCAAGCAGGGTGAAGAGAAGTGGTTTGATGCTGAAGACGTGTTAAGTGAAAGTTGAGATTTGCTGACAGAATTGTCAAGAATAACTGTAATCTGAGCAATTGGAAAGATGGTGTCACCATTGACTGAGACAGAGGAAGACTTCAGGAAAAAAAAGATTAGGGAAAGCCCAAGAGGCTGATTTTGGATAAATTAAGTTTGAGATATCTGATGGTGGTCCAATTATAGATGTCATTTTGTCATTGTGTTTTATTAGTAAAATTCAGGATACTACTTATTATAGATGCTTAGATCATTTACATAAGGATTTCTAGGAAGATATTTTGTTGCCTGAGCTCTCAAAACAAGCTAAAACTCTGCAACCAGTTACACTAATATTTTGGGTTTTCAATTGTGACAGTACATAAAATGTCAAGGTTAAAGCTTAAACTGGGTTAGTACTTACAGCAAGAAATAACAATTTACAAATCTTGTTTTATTCTTATGCTGTGCTTGAATCTCAAAGCTATGTTTAAGAGCTTCTTATGTGATTACAATCTTTATGAAACATGTTTATATTTGCATTTTATTCTGGAATCAAGTTCAGCAAATATTTCTCTCTTTTTTTAGGTCTAAGGAAGATAGGAGGTTTATTTAACTTTTCAATTTGGAATTAATTCTTAAAACTTACTTATCTTTTCTGCAGCAAAATTCTTATAATTTTATCTTTAGCAGTGTTTACCTATATTATCTATAATGTATACATTCACGTATACCTACCTTGTTCTTCGGTTTTAATCTCTGTATTTCTGTGAAATTGGCTTCAGTGTTATTGAAAAGCAATAAACT
>NC_045438.1:46722119-46765812 GCF_002776525.5 Piliocolobus tephrosceles
ATCCAGTTTGCCAGTCTGTGTCTTTTAATTGGAGCATTTAGTCCATTTACATTTAAGGTTAATATTGTTATGTGTGATCTTGATCCTGCCATTATGATATTAACTGGTTATTTTGCTCATTAGTTGATGCAGTTTCTTCCTAGGCTCGATGGTCTTTACATTTTGGCATGTTTTTGCAGTGGCTGGTACCGGTTGTTCCTTTCCATGTTTAGGGCTTCCTTCAGGGTCTCTTGTAAGGCAGGCCTGGTGGTGACAAAATCTCTAAGCATTTGCTTATCTGTAAAGAATTTTATTTCTCCTTCACTTATGAAACTTAGTTTGGCTGGATATGAAATTCTGGGTTTAAAATTCTTTTCTTTAAGAACGTTGAATATTGGCCCCCACTCTCTTCTGGCTTGTAGAGTTTCTGCCGAGAGATCTGCTGTCAGTCTGATGGGCTTCCCTTTGTGGGTAACCCGACCTTTCTCTCTGGCTGCCCTTCAGCTTTTTTCCTTCATTTCAACTTTGGTGAATCTGGCAATTATGTGCCTTGGAGTTGCTCTTCTGGAGGAGTATCTTTGTGGTGTTCTCTGTATTTCCTGAATTTGAATGTTGGCCTGCCCTGCTAGGTTGGGGAAGTTCTCCTGGATGATATCCTGTAGAGTGTTTTCCAATTTGGTTCCATTTTCCCCCTCACTTTCAGGCACCCCAATCAGACGTAGATTTGGTCTTTTGACATAATCCCATACTTCTTGCAGGCTTTGTTCATTTCTTTTTCTTCTTTTTTCTTTTGGTTTCTCTTCTCGCTTCATTTCATTCATTTGATCCTCCATCGCTGATACTCTTTCTTCCAGTTGAATGAGTCGGTTACTGAAGCTTGTGCATTTGTCACGTATTTCTCGTGTCATGGTTTTCATCTCTGTCATTTCGTTTATGACCTTCTCTGCATTAATTAGTCTAGCTGTCAATTCTTCCACTCTTTTTTCAAGATTTTTAGTTTCTTTGCGCTGGGTACATAATTCCTCCTTTAGCTCTGAGAGGTTTGATGGACTGAAGGCTTCTTCTCTCATCTCATCAAAATCATTCTCTGACCAGCTTTGATCCGTTGCTGGCGATGGGCTGTGCTCCTTTGCAGGAGGAGATGGGCTCTTAGTTTTTGAATTTCCAGCTTTTCTGCCCTGCTTTTTTCCCATCTTTGTGGTTTTATCTGTCTCTGGTCTTTGATGATGGTGACGTACTGATGGGGTTTTGATATAGGTGTCCTTCCTGTTTGATAGTTTTCCTTCTGACTGTCAGGACCCTCAGCTATAGGTCTGTTGGAGATTGCTTGAGGTCCACTCCAGACCCTGTTTGCCTGGGTATCAGCAGCAGAGGTTGCAGAAGGCAGAATATTGCTGAACAGCGAGTGCACCTGTCTGATTCTTGCTTTGGAAGCTTCCTCTCAGGGGTGTACTCCACCCTGTGAGGTGTGGGGTGTCAGTCTGCCCCTAGTGGGGGATGTCTCCCAGTTAGGCTGCTCAGGGGTCAGGGACCCACTTGATCAGGCAGTCTGTCCCTTCTCAGATCTCAACCTCCGTGTTGGGAGTTCCACTGCTCTCTTCAAAGCTGTCAAACAGAGTTGTTTGCGCCTGCAGAGGTTTCTGCTGCTTTTTTTTGTTGTTGTTGTTATTGTTGTTTAGCTGTGCCCTGTCCCCAGAGGTGGAGTCTACAGAGACAGGCAGGCTTCCTTGAGCTGCTGTGAGCTCCACCCAGTTCGAGCTTCCCAGCGGCTTTGTTTACCTACTTAAGCCTTAGCAATGGCGGGTGCCCCTCCCCCAGCCTCGCTGCTGCCTTGCAGTTAGATCGCAAACTGCTGTGCTAGCAATGAGGGAGGCTCCCTGGGCGTGGGACCCTCTCCCCCGGCCAGGTGTGGGATATAATCTTCTGGTGTGTCCGTTTGCTTAAAGCGCAGTATTGGGGTGGGAGGTACCCAATTTTCCAGGTGTTGTGTGTCTCAATTCACCTGGCTAGGAAAAGGGATTCCCTTCCCCCTTGCGCTTCCCAGGTGAGGCGATGCCTCGCCCTGCTTCAGCTCTCGCTGGTTGGGCTGCAGCAGCTGACCAGCACCAATTGTCCAGCACTCCCTAGTGAGATGAACCCAGTACCTCAGTTGAAAATGCAGAAATCACCGGTCTTCTGTGTCGCTGGTACTGGGAGTTGGAGACTGGAGCTGTTCCTATTCGGCCATCTTGCTCCGTCCCCAGATTTTCAAGCTTTTGAAAAGGAGTTCCAAAAGGCAACTCCTACAAACGCTGCATGAAACTCTATGCGTTCTTTTCCATTTTGTTTTGCATAATTATCATCATAGTGTGCATCCAATGTATCTTATTTCACTTAGGATTATATTTTACATAGTTTTGATGTTGCTACATGGTCTTTATAACCACCATTTTAATAGTGCCATAATATTCTAACCAGTTAAAATACTATAACTACTAGCCATTCGTATGTTGTCAGACATTTAGATGACTATTAATTTTCCTTCTTACATTAAAAAAAAAAAACACTGAATATGGTACACAGATTTTTCACAGTTGTTGTTGTTACTGCTTTTGGATTGTTCCTTTACAGTAGATTCCTAAATATAATTATTAGTAATAACTTGATAAATTTGGGGTCACTTGAAAATATATACTGCATTTTCTTACAGTATGGCAATATTTGCATATTTAATATTTACTGCAGCTAGCAGTATGTTAACTGTATGAGTTCATGGGGTTTATTCTGTCCTTATCAGCCTTTTTCACAGCTCAGTAAAGTTATAGCCATTATTTTACTTTCTCTCCACATTCTTTGTACCAATTGAGAGCAGATGGACACAATGCCTTTTCAAATTAGTCTATATTACATTTGGCTATTTTACAAGAGATAATGCAAGAATTTAGCTGGTATTTGTAATTCTCACCAATAGCTCAGGACTGGTAAGATGATAGCTAGTTTAATGAAAACATTTTAAGACTTTCAAGCAAGGGAACTCTTACTCCAGTAGTTTGGAGGCTGCCATTCACAATTTTAGACTAATACTGATTTCCATAATATATTTGCCTTATTAGGTTTCAAATTTATGAACTCCACTTGGAATTAACTTATTTTGTAAGGCCAGATAAGATCGGTCCATTACAGTTTGATCCAGATTAAGATGTTCCATAAACTGAGATGGGTTCCAGTTTATTTCAGCCCATTGAGTCCTTTGGTAATAACATCTCTTTGTCTCAGGAATTTTGACCCAAATGTCAATATGCACTCCTGAAGAATATCATTTGCTTTCAACCCAGAAGTTGGTATTATTAGTTGGGGTTTGTGGAAGACATCATATTTCTTCACCCCTTTTTGTATCCATGCTTTTTGAAATATGGCTTTGTAACTTGTCTCCTCAAGAGGTAGAGTTTCGTTCCCTACCTGTTGAATCTAAATTGACCTTACCATTTATTAACTCCAAGTTTAGGCCTTAAGAGACTTGACCTACTCTCATTTTCTTTCCTAGAACCTTACCTTAGCCATATGAATAAGCCTGAATTTATCTGGTAGAAGATGAGAAATAACATGGATCAGAAACAGGACGACCTCTCAGTTGAGAATGTCCTAGATCAGCCAGTCCCTGGCCAACCCACCACCTGACAGTTGACGCATGAGTGAGCCAAGCTGAGATGAATTATGTCCAACTCAGAGCAGCAGAACTTCCTAGTCGACTCCAGATTCATGAGCTAAATAATTATTGTTTTAAACCACTAAGCCCTGGGATGGTTTGTTATGCAGGGTTTTTTTTTTTTTTTTTTTTTTTTTTTTTTTTGTGGCAATTGATAACTGATAAAGGTATTCATAGCTTTATAATCCATGGAGCAATAGTTGGTTTAATTATATTATGGAACATAATTCCTCAACCCAATAGTAGAATGCTCAGTCTTTTCCCGTCATAAGAAGAATGGTGCAATATTGCACCCAGGATCTCGTCAAGCAAAGCCAAAAAGTTTTATAGATCCTGCAATCAAAAGAATTTTAAAGCCCCCCCACCCCCCTGCGTACGATCCAAGGCAATTAAACTATTCTACTTGGGAAATCTGCTATGCATACAGGAAGTGCTGAAAAAATGGGGTACAGTTACAACTGAGTCAAACAAATACTCTCAAAGCAGTCATAAGTTCTTATACAGTACTCTTATAAGTTGCTTTATGGAAATAGATTTTACAAGTCTTAAATGTGTTTATATATTTTAGTTGGAAGAATGGAAGTAAACTGACTGTGTGTCTCATCTGGACATTATAATTTCTCAGACAAATCTTATTATCACACAGATGAAGCTCTGAAAGTAACCATTCAATGGGCGCAATATTGGCCTACCTATCTGCAAAATGTGGTAGCCACTAGCCACATGTGTCTATTTGTATTTAAATTTAAATCAGTGAAATTACATGAAATGAAACCTTCAGTTCCTTGGTTTCACTAACCGCAGTTCATATATCAATAGCCACGTGTGGTTGGTGACTACCATATTGGACAGCACAGATACAGAAAACTTCTACTATTGCAGAAAGATCTATTGAACAGTGCTGCTCTAGACTTTCCTAACTCCACAAATACAAGTTTGATTGTTTCTGTAGTATTTGGATATAATTCACAAGTTAGTGATTTGAGACCGATCAACTTGTTGAATATCCTGACCAATTAAAACAGCTGGAAGTTGACTCACTCTTTGGTATGAGCCAAGGCTGCCAGTTTGCTTGGTAATTTCTACAGATCTGATGCCCAACCCAGAGTGGACTGGTTCCCACACAGACCAGGCATGTCTTAACTAGCCTAGTTAAGTTTTTAATCCATGTCATTTTTAATATTGGATTTAATTAGAGAAACATGCACATGTTCTGTCATCCAAAAATTATAAAGATTGATGCAGGGGCATGAGTTATTCGTTCTTTTACTTTATATTAATCTTGATTTGTTTCCCAAAAAGCTCAAATAATTTTTAGTAGCAGATACAGACTTGAAAGTATCTGAGGCATCTAATGCCATCGAGAGATTGAACAGTTACTATTTTATCTTCCATGTGCAAGTGAATTTTATTTTTACTATGCCTGCAAACCCGTTACCTAGAGATTGATCTAAGTTTTATGTAATTTAGTTATTACTAGAATTTGGTTAAAACTATTAATAAATTCTTTAATTAGATCATTTTTCTTCTAATTGAATAATGTATGTGTTTCTGAAGTTGAATGCTCTGTCATGTGGTTCAGCTTGCCTTCTGAACAAGTTTGAAATGAGTGTTTTCAATGATTAAAATGTATGTTCATAAAGATTTCACCCTGGATGAGTAGTGGTTAGTATCTATTTAGATTTTTTCTATGGCATTTCTCCATGTCCTCTACAGGTGTCGCTTCTCATCAGGAGAATAGCTTTGTGTTTCATGCCTTGTACACATTTGCTGCCAGGAAAATTCATATAAAGTCATATTTTCAGTCATGATAAAAAGTAACAGTTGTTCAGGATGGGTGTGACCCAATATACTTGGGGTCTGGCCCATTTACTCTTTTTCTCCTTTTTTATAGTTTTATTAAAGTGTAATAGATACATTACACATATTTAAAATGCACAATTTGATCAATTTTGATGTATGTATATGCCCAAGACACATTTACTGCAATTAAGATACTGAACATATTACTTCTCAAATTCCTTTGTGCCTCATTGAAAATCCCTCTCTTCTACCCGTCTTCATCCCATCCCCAGGCGGTCACTTATTGATTTTCTGACACTATATTTTATTCGTAATTTCTATACTTCAATATAAATTGAATGTTTATAAAAGAGTGCATTATAAACTCTTTTCTGCCTGCCTTCTTTTACTCAGCACAATTATTTTGAGATTCATGATTGCATTGTAGTTAATTCTTTTTTTTTTTTTTTTTTTTTTTTTTTTTGTAGACAGTCTTGTTCTGTCACCTTGGCTGGAATGCAGTGGCTGGATCTTGGCTCACTGCAATCTCTGCTTCCCAGGATCAAGCGATTCTTCTGCCTCAGTCTCCCAAGTCGCTGAGATTATAGGCATGTGCTACCATGCCAAATTATTATTATTTTTTATTGTATTTTTAGTAGAGATGGGGTTCCACCGTGTTGGTTGGGCTGATCTCGAACTCCTGACCTCAAATGATCCACCCGCCTTGGTCTCCCAAAGTGCTGGAACAACACTTAACTCCTTTTAATTGATGGGTAGTGTTTCATTATTTGTATATATCATAATTTATTTATTTATTTACCTGGTAATGAGCATTTGAGTTGTTTCCAGGTTTTGGTTGTTTCAAATAAAACTGCTATGAATATCTTTATACAAATCTTTGCATAAACATATTCTTTCATTTTTCTTTGGTCAATTCCTAGGAGTGTAATGGCTGCATCATGTAGTAAGTGTGTGTTTAACTTCTTTTAATTCACCTGTTGGTCCTATTCACTATGGAGATGTATGATTGGGAAAATAGCATCATAAAGGGATTGAACACTGAGAAGATAAATGGCTTGTTAAAGTGCAAAAACCAGTGAAACTTCTGAACTGCTTCTTGAAGAGTGTATTCCATCATTCCATTATATTTTTTTATTTGCAGGTGGCAGTTAAGGTTAAGGGGATATTTGATGTCCGTATTATTAGCCAAATCTTGGGTCATAATAGCTGCTAAACATGATTTCTTATTAGCTCGTATGGAATCAAGGTTGTCATATCTCCGAACAATTTCCTGAGTATGTTCCCTAGTGATAAATTCTCCAGTGACTGCTTTTCCTAAAACCTAACCTCTTACCCAAATTTAAAATATTCATTTGTACCCTAATGACTGGGAGGTTGCCTTGTATAATCAGCCCACCAGTTATATTTGTGGTATAGTTCCTATGTCTCCAGGACACAGTAATGTACTGGGGAGTTATATTTTATATCCAAGAGCTATTTGTCAAACCTCACAGCAATGAGCTGTGTGAGGCCAGGAATTCAGGACCAGCCTGGGCAATATTGCAAGACCGTATCTCTACAATAAGCTAGCTGGGCATGGTGACATGCACCTGTAGTCCTAGTTACTTGGGAGGCTGAGGTGGGAGGACCACTTGAGCCCAGGATATCAAGGCTGCAGCGAGCTATGATTGTGGCACTGCACTCCAGCCTGGGCAACAGAGTGAGAATCTGTCTCTTAAAAAATAAAAATAAAAAAGAAATGCCAGTGAATTGAATCCATAAAGATGTAAATAGATCTGGACTGAATACTCCAGTCAGCTTAATACTATTATGCAATCCATTTGGCTAAATTAATAGCTTAAGACTTTGAATGATGTAAATAAGAATCTGGTCCCTCAGAGTTGTAGTTCTCAAGCATAGCTTATTAAGACCATTGGGAAAGCATTTACACAAAACTTTCCTATATTAATCTGGGTCCTATACCATACAAATTGAATCAGAATCTCTGGAGTAAGGCCAAGCACTTATTTTAAGGACAAGAAGAAATTCATACTTAAAATTTATGAGCCATTTAAATTTTCAAAATTCAGAACCATCTGTCCCTGTCCAAGTTGAGAGCCTGCTAAGGTTTTGGCCCTGGCTGTGGCATCTGAGATAGCTAATGAGATTTTAGTAATTCCTAATCTGAATCAGTCTCTTTTGTTTGTTTTATTTATTTATTGGTAAGCTTGTTTTTGCATTTGAAGTATTGGCATTCTGAAACCAGTAAGTCATAACCAAACACTATGTGCCTCCCTGTCCAGATTGGGTAATTCTTAGATGTATTAATTTAGTATTGCTGTCATAACAAATTACCAAAGACTCAGTGTCTTGAAGCAACACAAATTTATTATCTTACAATTCTGTAGGTTAGAAGCCTAAGACCTAACTTCTAAGACCCTGACAAGAGTCTCCCTGGGGTAACATTAGAGGATCAGCAGGCCTGCATTCCTTATGAAGGCCTTAGGAGAGAGTGTTCGTTTGCTTTTCTAACTTTTAGAGGCCATTCACATGTCTTGGCTGATGGCCCCCTTCCTTCATATCCAAAGCCAGGAACATTACATCTATCTGACTTTTATTCCTCGACGACACCTCTCTCTGACCATGACCAGGGAAATTTCTCCACTGTTAAGAATTCATGTGATTGAGACCCAGGTAACCCAGGCTAATCTCTCCATCTCATGGGAAGATTAGTCACATTCGCAAAGTCTCCTTTACTATGAAAATGAATTTATTCACAAGCTCAGTGATTAGGACGTGGGCATCTTTGTGGGACTGTCATGTTGTCTACCACACTAGGGGTCAAGACAGCACGGCATTAGTCTCTCTAAGTCCCTACCGGCGGCTTCTTCAGTGCCTTCTACTGCTGCAGCCTGATTCTGTTGGATATAACTCTTTGGAAACAGATTTTTAAAGTCATTTGTCGCCGGGCGCGGTGGCTCAAGCCTGTAATCCCAGTACTTTGGGAGGCCCAGATGGGCGGATCACGAGGTCAGGAGATCGAGACCATCTTGGCTAACATGGTGAAACCCCGTCTCTACTAAAAAATACAAAAAACTAGCCAGGCGAGGTGGCGGGCGCCTGTGGTCCCAGCTGCTCGGGAGGCTGAGGCAGGAGAATGGCGTGAACCCGGGAGGCGGAGCTTGCAGTGAGCTGAGATCCGGCCACTGCACTCCAGCCTGGGCCACAGAGCAAGACTCTGTCTCAAAAAAAAAAAAAAAAAAAAAAAAAAAAGTCATTTGTGTTGTGTTCCTGTGAAAGGTAAAAACATCCAGGCAGTTGACGACTTACATACTTCTTGCATCCAGCCTCAGGGAAGTCTCTTATTTCGTATCATCATCCTCCTTGGCCTCCTCTGATGGAGCATGCTCCTCTGATTGGGGACTGTCTTTTTGAGGGCCAGGAGGCTGCCTTCCTCTGCTACCTGACCCTAAAATGTTGAAAGCCCAAGGTCCATTTCAGATATCTGATTCTCACAGTCTCTTTTAGTCTAGGCTACCAGCTTTTTAATTTTTCTATGAAAAATCTTCTTGTAAATGTAGTTTCCTTTTTAACTAGTTTATCAGGCACAACCTGCATTAATAGCCATGCCTGTAATTCTTGTTAGACAAGCCTCGCCTTCCAGACTTACTTTTAGGTACATTGAACCTAACAGACTCCTAGTGAAAAGTCACAGTCTTAGTCTCTTGTTTCTTAGCCACTTCCTTCATCTGAAAGATTTATGTGTGCAAATTATTATTTTCAGAGATTTTTTACAAAAGAATGTGAGTCTTGATATGGTTCTTGCCATTAATCTGAGTTTTCATGGGTCTTTTATGGTACAAAGACCTTGTCAGCTTGCTCTTTAAGAGTTGGAAATAAAAATCCATTTCACTTTTGTCTTGGCACATTTAATTTTTCTACCTCCTTGCCTAAACATGTAAGCTCAGTTGACAAAACTGCTGCCTTCCAAGTTATTGCAGATGACAATATTAATGAGTGTTTTGCTGTTGCATAATAATGGAATAATTATGTCCTTCTAGACCCTGGTCACAGTTTCTTGCAAATTGCTTCCTGTATCTATATGCCTTGTATTTTATGTTTCGTTGTTGGTTTTGTTGCTGTTATAGCAATCCCCCTACTTTTAGGTACCAATTTCTGTATTAGTCAGGATAGGCTGGGATATACTGTGACAACAAATTAAAAATAGTTTAATGTCTTATAACAATAAATAATTACTTCTCATTCATGCAACATGTTCATTATATGTTAGTTAAAACTCCCTTCTGTTTTCTGGAAACCAAACTATAGAACAGCTTCTATCTGGAACATTGATAGTTGCAGCATAAAGAACCAAACATAGCCAATGTGAACTTAGTTTAAAGCTTCCACTAAAAGCTATAGGTGTCACTTCCACTCACATTTCATTGACCAAAGCAAGTTTTACAGTCAAGCCGAATATCAATGGAGAGAGGAAATATAATCCTCTCTCATGGGAAGGGTGCCTAATATTTGGGGGTAATCTTCAATTTATCAAACTAATAAACCAGACTTAGTACTACAGCCATTTATTCATAAGAAGGCAAACCTTAGAGTTAGAATCTTGAAAATTTTAAACTTTTTAAAAAATTATGCTTCAATTTTTGGGATACATGTGCAGAATGTACAGGTTTGTTACGTAGGTATACATGTGCCATGGTGGTTTGCTGGACTTATCAACCCATCATCTACATTAGGTATTTCTCCTAATGCTATCACTCTCCTAACCCCCCATTCCCCTGACAGGTCCCAATGTGTGATGGTCCCCTCCCTGTGTCCATGTATTCTCATTCTTCAACTCCCACTTATGACTGAGAACATGCAGTGTCTGGTTTTCTGTTCCTGTGTTAGTTTGCTGAGAATGATAGTTTCCAGCTTCATCCATGTCCCGGCAAAGGACATGAACTCATCCTCTTTATGGCTGCATAGTATTCCATTAAGTATATGTGCCACATTTTCTTTATCCAGTCTGTCATTGATGGGCACTTGTGCTGGTTCCAAGTCTTTGCTATTGTGAAAAGTGCTGCAATAAACATACGTGTGCATGAGTCTTTAAAGTAAAATGATTTATAATCCTTTGGGTATATATCCAGTAATGGGATTGCTGGGGGCAAGTGTTATTTCTGGTTCAAGGTCCTTGAGGAATCACCACACTGTCTTTCACTACGGTCGAACTAATTTATACTCCCATATTTATTCTCCACATATATGTGTAAATATATCCATGTTTATTCTCCACATATATGTGGAGAAGTGTGTAAAAGCATTTCTGTTTCTCCACATCCTCTTTAGCATCTGTTGTTTCCTGACTTTATAAAGATCGCCATTCCAAATGGCGTGAGATGGTCTCTCGTTGTGGTTTTGATTTGCATGTCTCTAATGGCCATTGATGATGAGCTTTTTTTCATGTTTGTTGGATGCATAAATGTCTTCTTTTGAGAAGTGTCTGTTTATAGCCTTCATCCACTTTTTTTTTCTTGTAAATTTGTTTACGTTCCTTTTGATTCTGGATATTAGCCCATTGTCAGATGGATAGATTGCAAAAATTTTCTCCCATTCTGTAGGTTGCCTGTTCACTCTGATGAATAGTTTCTTTTGTGTGCAGAAGGTGTTTAGTTTAATTAGATCCCATTTGTCAATTTTGGCTTTTGTTGCCATTGCTTTTGGTGTTTTACTCATAACGTCTTTGCCCATGCCTATGTTCTGAATGATATTGCCTAGGTTTTCTTCTAGGGCTTTTATGACTTCAGGTCTTACGTTTAGAGTCTTTGATCCATTTTAAGTTAATTTTTGTATAAGGTGTAAGGAAGGGGTCCAGTTTTCCCAACACCATTTATTAAATGGGGAATCCTTTTCCCATTGCTTGTTTTTGTCAGGTTTGTCAAAGATCAGATGGTTGTACATGTGTTGCACATTATTTCTGAGGCCTCTGTTCTGTTCCGTTGGTCAACATATCTGTTTTGGTACCAGTACCATGCTGTTTGGGGTACTATTGACTTGTAGTATAGCTTGAAGTCAGGTAGCATGATGCCTCCAGCTTTGTTCTTTTTGCTTAGGATTGTCTTGGCTATACAGGCTCTTTGTTGGTTCCATATGAAATTTAAAGTAGTTTTTTCTAATTCTGTGAAAAAAGCCAGTGGTAGCTTGATGGGGAGAGCATTGAATCTATAAATTACCTTGGGCAGTATGGCCATTTTCACAATATTGATTCTTCTTATCCCTGAGCATGGAATGTTTTTTCTATTTGTATCTTCTCTTATTTCCTTGAGCAGTGGTTTGTAGTTCTCCTTGAAGAAGTCTTTCATATCTCTTGTAAGTTGTATTCCTAGGTATTTTATTCTCTTTGTAGAAATTGTGAATGGGAGTTCACTCATGATTTGGCTCTCTGTTTGTCTATTAATGGTGTATAGTAATGCTTGTGATTTTTGCACATTGATTTTGTATCCTGAGACTTTGCTGAGTTGCTTATGAGCTCACAGAGTTTTTTGGGCTGAGATGATGGGATTTTCTAAATATACAATCATGTCATTTGCAAACAGAGACAATTTGACTTTCTTTTCTCCTATTTGAATATGCTTTATTTCTTTCTCTTGCCTGATTGCCCTGGCCAGAACTTCCAATACTATGTTGAATAAGAGTGGTGAGAGAGGGCATTCTTATCTTGTGCCAGTTTTCAAAGGGAATGCTTCCAGCTATTGCCCATTCAGTATGATATTGGCTGTGGGTTTGACATAAATAGCTCTTATTGTTTTGAGATAAATTCCATCAGTACCTACCTTATTGTGAGTTTTTAGCATGAAGGTGTGTTTAATTTTATCAAAGGCCTTTTCTACATCTATTGAGATAATCATGTGGTTTTTGCCATTGGTTCTGGTTGAACCAGCCTTGCATCCCAGGGATGAAGCCGACTTGATCATTCTGGATAAGGTTTTTGATGTGCTGCTGGATTCGATTTGCCAGTTTTTTAATTGAGAATTTTCGCATCGATGTTCATCAGGGATATGGGCCCGAAATTTTCTTTTTTTGTTGTGTTTCTGCCAGGTTTTGGTATCAGGATGATGCTGGCCTTCATAAAATGAGTTAGGGAGGAGTCTCTATTTTTCTATTGTTTGGAATATTTTCAGAAGAAATGTTAGCAGCAACTCTTTGTACCTCTGGTAAAATTCGGCTGTGAATCTGTCTGGTCCTGGGCTTCTTTTTGGTTGGTAGGCTATTAATTACTGTCTCAATTTCAGAACTTGTTATTGTTCTATTCAGAAGTTCAACTTCTTCCTGGTTCAGTCTTGGGAGGGTGTATGTGTCCAGGAATTTGCCCATTTCTTCTAGATATTCTAGTTTATTTGCATAAAGGTGTTTATTCTATTCTTTGATGGTAGTTTGTATTTCTGTGGGATCAGTGATTATATCCCCTTTCTCATATTTTATTGTGTCTATTTGATTCTTCTCTCTTTTCTTCTTTATTAGTCTGGCTAGCAGTCTATTTGGTTAATCTTTTCAAAAAAGCACCTCTTGAATTCACTGATGTTTTTGGAGTGATTTTCATGTTTCTATCTCCTTCAGTTCTACTCTTATCTTAGTTCTTTCTTGTCTTTGGCTAGCTTTTGAAATTTGTGCTCTTGCTTCTCCAGTTCTTTTAATTGTGATGTTAGGGTATTGATTGTAGATCTTTCCCTCTTTTTCATGTGCTTATTTAGTGCTGTAAATTTCCCTCTAAACACTGGTTTAGCTGTGTCCCAGAGATTCTGGTATGTTGTGCCTTTGTTCTCATTGGTTTCAATAACTTATTTCTGCCTTAGTTTCGTTATATACCCAGTAGTCACTCAGGAGCAGGTTGTTCAGTTTCCATGTAGTTGTGTGGTTTTGGGTGAGTTTTTAAGTCCTGAATTCTAATTTGACTGCACTGTCGTCTGTGAGACTGTTTGTTTTGATTTCTGTACTTTTGCATTTGCTGAGGACTATTTTATTTCCAATTATGTGGTCAATTTTAGAATAAGTGTGATGTGGTGCTGAGAAGAATATATATTCTGTTGATTTGGGGTGGAGATTTCTGTGGATGTCTGTTAGGTCCACTTGGTCCAGAACTGCATTCAAGTCTTGAATGTCCTGGTTACTTTTCTGTCTTGTTGATCTGTCTAATATTGACAGTAGGGTGTTAAATTTCCCACTATTATTATGTGGAAGTCTAAGTCTCTTTGTAGGTCTCTAAGAACTTGCTTTATGAATCTGGATGTTCCTGTATTGGGTACATATTTAGGATAGTTAGCTATTCTTGTTGCATTGATCCCTTTACCAGTATGTGACACCCTTCTTTGTCTTTTTTGATCGGTTTTGGTTTCAAGTCTGTTTTATCAGAGACTAGGATTGCAGCCCCTGCTCTTTTATTGCTTTCTATTTGATTGGTAAATATTCCTCCATCTCTTTATTTTGAATGTATGTGTGTCTTTGCACATGAGAGGTGTCTGCTAAATACATTACACTGATGGGTCTTGACTCTTTATCCAATTTGCCAGTCTGTGTCTTTTAATTTGAGCACTTTTGTTCCCTTGCTGGTGAGGAGCTGTGATCCTTTGGAGGAGAATAGGCATTCTGGTTTTTTGAATTTTCGGCCTTTTGGCACTGGTTTTTCCTCATCTTTGTGGATTTATCTACCTTTGGTCTTTGATGCTGGTGACCTTCAGATGTGGTTTTGGTGTGGATGCTCTTTTTGTTGATGTTGATGCTATTATTTTCTGTTTGTTAGTTTTCCTTCTAACAGTTAGGCCCCTCTGCTGCAGGTCTGCTGGAGTTTGCTGGAGGTCCACTCCAGACCCAGTTTTCCTGGATGTTACCGGCAGAGGCTGCAGAACAGTGAAGATTGCTGCCTATTCCTTCTTCTGGAAGATTCATCCCAGAGGGGCACCCACGAGATGCCAGCCAGAGCTCTCCTCTATGAGGTGTCTATTGACCCCTACTGGGAGGTGTCTCCCAGTCAGGAGGCGGGGGGGTCTGGGACCCACTTGAGGAGGCAGTCTGTCCCTTAGCAGAGGTCCAGTGCTGTGCTGGGAGATCCGCTGCTCTCTTCAGAACTGGAAGGCAGGAGCGTTTAAGTCTGCTGAAGTTGCTCCCACAGGTGCCCCTTCCCACAGGTACTCTGTCCCAGGGAGATGGAATTTTATCTACCAGCCCCTGACTGGGGCTGCTGCTTTGCTTTCAGAGATGCCCTGCCCAGAGAGGAGGACTCTAGAGAAGGAGTCTGGCTACAGTGGCTTTGCAGAGCTGTGGTGGGTTCCACCCAATTCAAACTTCCCAGCAGCTTTGTTTACAGTGTGAGGGGAAAACTGTCTACTCAAGCCCCAGTAATGGTGGACACCCCTCCACCCACCAAGCTCCAGCATCCTAGGTCAACTTCAGCTGCTGTGCTGGCAGTGAGAATTTCAAGCCAGTGGATCTTAGCTTGCTGGGCTCCATGGGGATGGGATCCCCTGAGCTACACCAATTGGCTCCCTGGCTTCAGCTCCCTTTCCAGGGGGGTGAACAGTTCTCTCTTGCTGGCATTCTGGGCACCACTGGGGTATGAAACAAAACAAAACAAAACAAAAAAAAAACTCCTGCAGCTGGCTCGGTGTCTGCTCAAACAGCTGCCCAGTTTTGTGCTATAATCCCAGGGCCCTGGTGGTATAGGCACCTGAGGGAATCTCCTGGTCTGCTGGTTGCAAAGACAGCGTGAAAAGCGTAGTATCTGGGAGGGAGTGCACCGTCCCTCAGGGCACCATCCCTGACAGCCTCCCTTGGCTAGGGGAGGGAGTTCCCTGAACCCTTGCACTTCCTGGGTAAGGCAATGCCCCACCCTGCTTCAACTCGTCCTCTGTGGGTTGCACCCCCTGTCTAACCAGTCCCAGTGTGATGAACCACGTACCTCAGTTGGAAATGTAGAAGCCATCTGCCTTCTGTGTTGATCTTGCTGGACGCTGCAGAGTTGCACGGTTCCCATTCGACTATCTTGCCAGCCACCTAAAATTTTAAACTTAATTAAAATTTTAACTGTCAAAATTACTGTGTTAAAATGCCTTGAGAAATTTTTTACCAAAGATGAAGAGAAATTTCCTCCTTCTCTACCAAGACTCCAGTAAATTAATTGTAGGTACTTTATATTAAGGCAGTGAATGAAATATTCCAAGCTCCAAGACAGAGTGATATTTGTCAGAAGAAATTGTCAACAAAATAGCTTTATTTTCTAATCAAAGTAAGATTAAGCAATAATCAGACGTTACTGTCCTGAGTTTCATGTTTCTACTGGTGAAGTCTTCCTCTTTGTTTAAAGGTTTTGAGTAGGACTGGAGCTTATTTTCATCATAAGAGGGACAAAAAGAAAGGAGTTTATACATAGTCCACCCAATATAATGATCTTCTTTCTACAGGGGGATACCAGCTTACAGATCTATCCTGAGATAAGTGACACTGATGAGCAGTTGTAGAATTTCCTTTCTTGCATGGGTATGAGAAACCAATATAATCTTTTCTAACAATAGAGATTGCTCTTGCAAATCTCTATTTGCACATAATAATGTACAAATTATTATGATATGGTACAAAGATTGTTGAACACCTCAAGTCCGTATTTCATCCATTTGAAAGTGATTTATTTACACCATACCCTAGGAATAAAATGGCCTCAGCCTGGTTGTACCACGCTGTCTTAGTGACAGTTTTCCAAGTCTACATGTGCAGAGGTTAGGAAACATTGTTATGTAGCAAACAGCTAAGAATCCCACATTCTCTGATCAAACGTTCTTCACAAAATTGTCCAAGGGTCCTTGAAACACTATTATTAGGCATTATACTTTTCAAATCCTTAAATTAATCTGTGAAGATTTCTGTCATATTTTAATTTATATCTTTTTATATATCACTGAAGCTGAATAATTTCTCAGCTTTTATAATTTTATCTTCTCTGAGTTTCTTTGCTTATGTCTTTTGTCAGAGTGCCTTTTCTTGAAATTAAAATTGGTTTTATTTTAAATTTCTTATTATAAAACATCTACCTCCTTATATTTAAACCCTTAAGTCATGTAGAAAATTAGTTTTGGCCTTTACGTTTTCAAAACCATGTCCTTAGTGCAAGGTTTGGTTTGTAAGTAAGAACACATTTAGTTATACATAAGTGTTGGATTCTAAAATGAGGTGAATAAGTCAGAGAAGTGGTCACAAGCCTACTGGAATTGACTTAATTGAAAATAAAAATAGAAACAAAAGTTAAATTGTGTTTGAGGACATGCCTATAAATCACAGTTTTTCACAATAGCAACAACGTGAAATCAACCTTAATGCCCATTAAAGAGAGATTGCATAAAGAAAATATGATAACATATATACCATGGAATACTATGCAGCCATTAAAAAGAATAAGGTTATGGCCTTTGCAGGGACATGGATGGAGCTGGATGCCATTATCCTTAGCAAACTGACATGGGAATAGAAAACCAACTACCACATGTTCTCACTTATAAGTGGGAGCTAAATGGTGAGAACACATGGACACATAGAGGGGAACAACACACACTGGGGCCTTTTGAGGGGCAGAGGGTGAAAGGAGGGAGAGCTTCAGGGAAAATAACTAATGGGCACTAGACTTAATACCTGGGTGGTGAAATAATCTGTACAATAAACCCCCAGAACACAAGTTTACTTATGTAAGAAACCTGCACTTTTACTCCTGAACTTAAAAGTTAAAAAAAAGTGATATGAATAAATAATAGTAAAATTAATAAGTAGAAAGCAAATCAAGATATAACATATAGATACTGTGCAGCAATGTCCCAGTTAACACGGCATAGCACACATTAGCTAACAACATTATAAAAAACTTTACAATGAATTTATTTATTTATGATTTATTTATGATTTATTTATTTATTTATGAATAACCGAAAATTTATGTATTATGCCTGGCTGGATATGTTTTATGCACTAATACACAGCTGTTTTCCAAAGTGTACTTAAGGCAGTGTACAAAAATTCTGACAATATGACTGGAGGCTGTTGAGTGAACAGAAAATAAGAATACCAGGAAGTTAGCTGTGGTATAATATAATACAAGGTGCCCAATATGTGCTTTGATTTTCTTTAAATGAAGTTTTAATTTCAGAAAAGTTTTAAAGATTTACAGGAAAATTGTGAAAATAGAATAAAGTTTCTATATACTCCACAATCAGTTTCCCCCACTGGAATATGTAACATTAGTATGTTAGATTTATCACCATCAAATAACCAGTTTTGATACATTATTATTAACTACAGTCCATCTGCTATTCATAGTTTCTTAATTTTTATCTAATTTTTTTTTCTGTCCCAGGATGCCATCCAAAGAATACCACTGTGCATTTAGGCATCATATCACCATAGGTCTCTTGACTGTGATTCTTAATGACTTTTTGAAATATGGAAACTTTCTATAATAAGTGTAAAGTAAAATCAGATAAATTCAAGGTTGCATTTAGAGACAAAATAGGTGTTATGAAATCATGTTTTGTGGCTAGAGGTAGGCAGCAAATATCACCTCGAATCCACAGTGTCCAAAAGAAACAAATATACCCACTGTTTACAATGCTTCACAGAAATGAAACTCTTCCTGATAGTGAGTCCTGAGATAACCTCCTTGTACAGCCTTCAATAAGAGACCACTTTGTAGTATCCTAAGCATTTTCCTTAACATATTTTTATGCAAAGCAAAAAATGGCTTGTAAAGGCTATTTTCTATAGCATCTGTGAGGTCAGCCAAGGTCTGATGACTAAGTGCGTTTCAGGTGTGGGGAGGAAGGATCACAGTGGAGTCAAGGCATGAAGCTATGCAAGTGCATCAGAGGGCTGGGAAACTTCCCTTAAATAATAGGTAGCTGATCCTATAGGGCTCTTCTCCAGGCTTCCGGAAAAGACTATCCAACTCAGTCATCACTGTGTGTAGTTCACAATATACCCACCGAGTCCACCTCGCCCCCAACTTTCCCTAGTTTCTTCTTTGATGCAATACAAGCAAATGACTTTTAAACCTAGCTTTTTGAAGAGAGATTTCGATGGGGGATTTAGGGTCAGTGGACATCAGGTCAGGTAGTTGTTGAGGCTGGTGGGACTATAAGGGACTGTATTTCCACAGGCATAGATTTGAGGCACCCTGCAGATTGTAGGATAGCTGCCTGCTCTGTTTTTTCGTACATCACAGTTTATTTGGTCAGGGGCAGCTGCTCATAAAAATGAAACATATTTTCTTTAGCCACATCTGTCTATAGCGCACGGTTGCCAAAAGTTTGAAGCTACCTTCTGTATGCAGTTCTAATATGCCAAAAACCAGATGGGATTTTCTGTAATTGCAATCATTTATATTCTTCTCTAGATTTAGGATTCCTATGTGAACAATATTGTCAATTAAATCATCTCTGCAATTAAAATAAGAGTGTTACGCACTATCCCTAAGCCCATACGCACACACATACACACACTGACAAAATACATACACATAAAGACACACTGACACAACAACTGTTATCGCTGACCTAGATCTGTATGCTAGGATTAGTAGACTCTTATTTGATTTCTGGCTTTACTCCTTGGTATGTGTAGCTTTGGGAAAGGAAAATTAACATCTCTGGGCCTCAGTTGCCTCATATGTAAGCAATGTGCCAATGAAACATGAAATAAATTATGTGATCCTCCTAAACAAACATTAAATAGTAATATTATCTTAACAATACTCTTTATCTCTTTATATATACATACATAATGTACATATATTCAATACTATTTTACTTATCTAATTATGATATATGATCTCTATCTTCCATATCACAATTCGATCCATATGCCCTTTCCTTTGTGATATTTGTCATAAGGTTCCCCTGGTATTTCTTTCTGTTCTTTTGAATTCTTCACCTTTCCAGTTGTTAGATCTATGCACAGGCTCTCAAGATATTCATCTCAGGGGAAATTTGTATTGATTAGGTGCAGTTGGGAATTTGTCTTGATCTTAATTTGATCCTTACTTAAGGAGAAAGGACCCATGACCCTACAGAGGACAGACACTACCATGGGCATGTTATCCTTCATCCTCAATAGGGCAGGCTATGCCAGTGGCATGGGCCAACCTGACCTGCCCATCTGACGGTAAATGCCATTAATGTGAACCCTCCTAACCCCACCTTACCACACCCTGGGACCATCTGTTACCATCTGCACATGTTTGATCTCCTCCGGAGGAAGCTCTGTTTTCCTTGTTGCCATTGTCAAACTTTTCTCTTAGATCATAGATTCCCTGAAGATTGTGAGTGTAGGATACGTTTTTCTATTGCCTCCCCAACAAGCACAACGAAAAGATGAATGTGTGATACACAGAGCTGAATGAATGGAAAAGAGATGACGTTGAGCATCCCTCAGAAGTTTCCTGGCATGAATCTCTCACTGCCTCAAAGCTCCTATTACCTATTATAATTCAAGTGCTATTTCAGATGGGGCACCTTACCAGCTTTAATGCTACTGCAAATTCCACAGTAGAGGACAGGGATCTGAAGGACAAGCTCGTGTATTTTGTGGAGGACTGAGGTCACAAGCAGTTAGGATCTTGAGACATCTGTCTTGCTTGACTAAGGCAGGGTGTTATGAGAGAGAGGACATCATGAAAGCAATGACAAGAATTTGGGTTCCTCAGAGGGAGTGGTCAAAGATATATAGATAGAAAGGCACCAAAATCAAGCCTTGTTAAATTTCTAAACATAACTTTATGTGGTTTCCTACAAATCACAGATGCTCCTTGACTTACGATGGTGTTACATCCTGATAAGCCCATCATAAGTTGAAAGTACTGTAAATCAAAAATGTGTTGAATACACCTAACCTGCCAAACATCATAGCCTCATAGCTTAGCCTAGCCTGCCCTAAATATGCTCAGAACATTTACATTAGCCCACAGCTGGGCAAAATCATTTAACACAAAGCCTGTTTTAGATTAAAGTATTGAATATTTCATGTAATTGATTGAATACTGTACTGAAAGTGAAAAACAGAATGGTTATACGTACTTGAAGTACAATTTCTTCTGAATGTGTATATTGTAAGTCAAACCATTGTATGTCAGGGACTGCCTGTATTTCTCAAACTTCCCAAGAGTTCTTACAGAAAGGTCTAATATGCCACTGTTAATTAAGTAGGCTTTTTGCTAGTTTCAGAGGAAAATAAATGTGTAAAATTATAAGAACCTAGTTACCAAATGGAGCAGTAGCAAGTTTCTTGAATGGCAGAAAGGATGACTGTGTGGTTATGATTGAACAACTCAAGGAACCCTGGACCTCCCTTTAATTCTGCTGGCTGGGAGGGAAGCATAGTGAAGATTCATGCTAAATTGGTTTTATTTTTTCTTGTTAAATGGATTTTTATTGGTTGCCTTAGATACAATTGTTTGATTTATCTTGGAAAGTTACTCAGGATCTAAAGAGAAAAGTTTCTGGAGAGATTTGGTGTATTTTTAATGAGTTTTTACTAGGGCAACAATGTAAAATTACAATGAAAACCTATTGGAAGTTTTCCCACACTCCCATCACTTTATCAAATTTGCCATCACATGTCTTTTAATATTATAGACTTTTATCCTATACAAAACAAACTCCTACATGTTATAGAGATATTTTTGATCCAGTCTTGTAATCTAATTTTTCAATTTTATATTGGATTAAAAAAATCTTTTTCCCTTCCCAATATATCTGTAGCCCTTCCCTTATCTTCTCTTAATTCTGGCAAGTCTAAACAATACATCATCAGCCTGGTGTTATCCCCAGTCTATTGATTACCTTTATGTATAATGCTGCTTTGTTTTAAATTCCTTAATGTTTTGAGGAAAACTAACAGGGCTAAATACATATATTCTGCAACAAGGGAAGAATCAATTAACTACTTGGTGTGAAATGTAAGTAAATCTAGCAGATGTTCATTATATACTATTACATCGCAATTAACTTGTGAGTAAGGACATGCTATGGGCTGAAAAAGACTATTGATATCTGGGCCCACAGAAGTTTATAGTCTAGTTGAGGTGTTGGGGCATACTTATATGATTCAATTGACTAACAGGACCTAATCATATGTAACAGCAAGATAAGCTAAAATTCTAGCATGCCAAATTGTGAGATGCAGACTGATAGGACAGGGAAGCACATACTATGCAAAATGTGCTCATTGTGAAGTTCAGATTCATGCAGAAAGACAGAGAGTGCAAGAGCGCCCTGTAACGTGCTTGTATCATCAGGGAAAGAGTCTCAGAAGAGCAGCTGATATGGGCTGCTGCCCTGGCAGCAGGAGGAGCAGGAATGGATTTCCAGTCACTATTGGAAATGATCCATGAGCTATACTGGACTGTTTGGTGGAATGTGCTTGTCTCATGGCCTCTTAGAGCTATGTTGCACCACGGCCATGGCTCTAAGAGTTTGTACCAGCCCTGAGAGAACACATTAGGGAAAAAAGAATAAATCTCTGTAGAACAAGACAATATTGTATATTTACATTTTTACTAGCTAGAGAAAAAAATAGATAATAAACAAGAAATAATGGAAAATGATGTTGTGCAAAGCAAAAAAGAGAGAGTGTTTCACTATACATATAATAGAGAATGTGAAGGGTGTGTACATGTATAGATTTAAAACCCTGATAATAAATTTATAAACCTGTCATAAGCAAGGGATATCATTTGTTGCTATCAGGAAGACTAGAGATGCCTGTTTAGGAAACAGACAGAGTTAATTTCCATCTCTAGTATGCTGCTTACTAGGTATGGGTCTCGGAGCAGAGGCAATTTCATCCTTTGTAGAATGAGGGCCTTTGTATCTTCCTCATAAGGTTTGAAAGGAGACAAACAGAATACAAATAGATGCTAGTTTGTTCTGTTTTCCTTAAAAATATTCTAATCCCAAACATGTTTATTTTATTTTATTTTATTTTATTTTTGAGATGGAGTCTCGCTTTGTCACCCAAGCTGGAGTGCAATGGCTGGATCTCAGCTCACTGCAAGCTCTGCCTCCTGGGTTCACGCCATTCTCCTGCCTCAGCCTCCTGAGTAGCTGGGACTACAGGCGCCCGCCACCTCGCCCGGCTAGTGTTTTGTGTTTTTCAGTAGAGACGGGATTTCACTGTGTTACCCAGGATGGTCTCAATCTCCTGACCTTGTGATCTGCCTGTCTCGGCCTCCCAAAGTGCTGGGATTACAGGCTTAAGCCACCGGGCCCGGCCAATATGTTTATTTTTGAAGATGACTTTGAGCTTGTGCTAAGTAGCAGTAAAAAGTCTAGTCTTGTCATCAGTTGCCCTTGAAGAATGGCCTTAAGGTCAGCTCATTGGTTGAAAAAAATTGGCCTTCAGAGTGAAACTGTCATGTGATAGTTTGGGAATCAAAAAGAATCATAGGACTAGTATGGAGACAGTACACTATCCAGTTATCGTTTGAGGGACATGAGTACTCTTTATTTCTTAAATACTCAGAGGAAGTACTCTTAGACCACTACAGTATTGATCATAATGGTAGATTTCATGAAATGTGAAAGCCCATTGTCTTTTCCATGGACAAGACTGGGGGTAATGCATCATATATATCTGTCAATGAGAGTTGTTTTAGTTTTCTCCTGCAGCCTTAACAAATTATCATGATGTTAGCAGTTTAAAATAGCACTCATTTGTTATATAACAGTTATGTAGGTCAGAAGTCTCAGTAGAACATGGCTCCATTGAGTCTTGTTTAGCATCTCATAAGGCTCTGGGGATGAATCAATCCTAAGCCCATTTTAGTTGTTGCATGAATTATCTTCCCAGCAGCTCTTGTCCTGAAGTCCCCATTTCTTTGCTGCCTGTTAGCTAGCAGTTGTTCCTAGAGATTGTTCCTGTAGGTTGTCCACATCCTTTTTCATGCTTTCCACATGACCTCTCTGGCAACAATGGGCTCAGTCCCTCCTGTGTTTCCAGTCGTTAAATTTGTGCCCTGTTTCTCTAATCCCAGGCAGAGAAAGTTCTCACTTTAATGGCCCATATGGTTTGGATTTTGCCCACTTGAACCATCTAGACTAACCCCATTATTTTAAGGCACTTAATCTTAATTAGACATGTAAAATTCCTTTGCCATGAAGCATAACTTTCACAGGTTTCGGAGATTAGGGTGTGGACGTCTGTAGGGGGCCATTCTGCCCACCACAAAAAGTTAAAAGCTATTACTCTGTATCAATTTTTTAGGGCATTTTATCCTCCTCAAAGTCGTTCTTTTATTTCAATTCCATGAGCTTGGCAACCCTGCCATCTAATATACCCATAATATAACTCTCAGAGGGTTAGTTCCTGGTATTCCCATGACACTGACTGCTGTGCCTCAAGTATACACTTACTCGTTTTTGTGGATTCCCTCCTAACATGAGTACTGAGTATTTTCCCCCATCCCTGTTACATTTCTTAGTTGTAGGATCTATTTTCTAGATTATCAAATTAAATGAAAGTGGTTTTTATTGATAACTATGCTTCATTACACTTGAATACTTGTCTGTGAATATTATATGGGACAATAATCAGGAAAGTAGTTAAAAATATATTTGACCACATTTCCCAGTAGTGATGTGGGAAACGTAGATGCTGAGCCATCTGTTGTCATTTGGTAGGATTCAGCTAGCACAAGGCTCAGGCTGGCTGATAAGAGACCATTACTGACATGGATACTCTTAGACTCTCCCTCATAAGGGTGCAAACAATGGCTCCTGGGATGTGAGTGAACTCCTAAAGGACCAAGAGACAAAAGTCTACATCCTCAGTGTTGATTCTTTTTTTTCCCCCTAGTATTTACTTCCTTTTAGTGTAGGAAGATAAATTAAGGAAAATCATACATTATTACTGTAAGACTGTAAAATCCTTGTTCTTCAGGCTACTTTTCTCTTCTTCCTTCCTTTGGCTTACTTGTCCTTCAGCCATTTCACTGCTAATGTAATTTCTACCAGGAAGCAAACGGTGGCAGAGAAATGACAGTTATATCTTACTCTAATTATCAGCCCGATATGTGGTTTGGAGAATGAGATGGTGAAAACCAGGGGCCAGAAGAGTAGGCTCTTTAGTCATCATTACTTGTCCCCAGGATCCCAGTGACAATCCAAGTAGCCTATAGATGGCCTTTACTATAAAGACCTGGGGATACTTAGAATCCAAGTGGGAGCTGTTGGAGCTTAGCTAGATAATCCTTTCTTATTTTACAAGATGAAAAACCTGGACCCAGAAAGATTTATGATCTGTCACAGCCCAGAGAAGCCTAAAGAAACAAGGAAAATAAACAAAGTGTGATATCCTGGGTAGAATTCTGGGACAGAAAAAGGAACAAAAAATGATGAAATCTGGAAAAAAAAAAAAAGAGTTTAGTAAATAATAAGGAAAATAAATGAAGTCCCACCCTGGGAGCTGCCCACTGAAAGGATGTCCACTCTGGGTACCCTCAGGTTGCTGGTGTCTGCATGACTCTTCCAGGGCTTCCTGTTTCCAGTGTCCCAACCTGGGTTCTCCTTTTCTTGCTGAACTTATTTGCCTGTCCCTGTTCCTAGTTTCAGGAAGGGCTTCCACACTGCAGAACTCCAAGGGCACCATTATAGTCATATTCTTTGTTAATGACATCCACTGGAGATGTGCAGTCCAGACAGTACTCCTTGGGTAAAAGTTTCTGCCTCTGGACCAGACATCCACAGCAGAACCTGGCAGCCCACTGCCTAGACCCATCCTCTTCCAGTCTCTCTCATGTCTCGGGTTCTGCCTGAAGACAAACTATATGATGTCAGGAATGCTTTTACTTCTCTGTGCCTGGTTCCTTCTAATACTTTTCCTCTGTTAATTAAAAAAAATCCGAAAATCTTAAGAAGCCATCAAATGCTTCTACACATTTGGCCAACTAAAAATGGTCTTCTGCATGGGCACAGAACAAAAACACCATGTACATTTCCTCATACGATATTTAGAAAATTGTCCCTGTGATCCTCATTCATACATATGGTTCTCCATTCTATCCTCAGAATTTGTTACTGAAAGTTGTATTGGTCGGTATGAATAAACTAAGACCAGAATGCAAATCCAATGTATTTTCTCCATACAGGTTTCCCACCAACTTATGTCTGGCCAGGTTTTGAACAGTTGCAGAGAAAGTGTACTTACTGTAATAGAGTGGATGGTGGGGAGGAAAGCACCTGATAGATCATTATTTGCATCTTCATATGCCCTTTGTGTTCCAGGATGCCTTATTTCCCACTAATAAATCACCATAAGCTTGAGACCTTTGTCTTGACAACCTCATTTTCTCTCAGTTCAAGAGCGTTTCATAGTCTTGGTGATATATGATGAGACCTCATAGTCACGTGGATTCCTGTGTAAAGAATTTCTCTTTATTGGAATTTTTTCCCTTTGAAATTTAGCCAAAATTTAATGAGAAAAAACTATCCATTATGGGGGTCTTGCTTTTAAAGCAAATATGACTCTCCAGTTGCAGAGGTCTTATAGGTGCTAGCTGCTTACAGTTAAGAGCAATTTAGATATCAGATTAGAAAGCCTTCCTATTGACTGACATCTTACAAATGAAATCTGCAGCCTCTTGAACTTAATTAATATTGTAAGGCTTCAAAACTTGGCTGTGGCTTTGAAACTCAGCCAGGGAGGTATTAATGGTGTTATAATTTGTATTTATGTAATGCTGTTTCTTCCAGCTGGTTCAAAGTGTAAAGGTAAACTGAGGCTGGAGCCGAACTGGGAACGAAGATACAAGGCAAATGGCAGTGAGAATAGCCTTTATTAGGACTCACGGGCGAGGTTCCTCGGTCCAAAGGTGCGGGCCGAGGAAGTCGCACTGAGGGAGGGGGGTAGGGGCTTCTTATAGCCTGAGAGGTAGGAAAGCTGGTTGTGCAAACAGGGCCTTGAAACTACTAGGGCAGGAGTTGAGTAAGGGTCACGAGGAAGGGGTCTTTGGAAACTGTTAACCGAAACTGCTGTTTACGAACTTGTGGAATGCACGTGAGCTGCAGGTCATGGGGGAGTGTGGTTGCCCAGCCGGAACCTCTGACGTATGTAAGTCTGAGGGTGTGTTCAAAGAGGAAGGAAAGTCTGGAACAAAAGACCTGCTCGAACAAAGGGCCTGCTATGCCGAGTGGCGCCGCCATGTCGGGTCTAGATCCCTGCCTAACACAAAGTACCTAACGCACTGTTTCAGTCTATCTACATAACATGCAAATGAGTTGTTAACGTGGAAGACTTCACTGTACCCATTTATAAATAGGGACCCTAAGGTCAATGAAGTGACACAAATTAGCAAAGACCACATAAAACTCTAGGAGGTTTCTTTGTGCTCTGAATGCCTCCCTAGGAAAGCTGCGTTCACTGTTGAGATGTGTCTTATTTATATTACATTGTGCTAAATACACATTCAGTCTCAACTTCTGCTTCAGCCATCAATCCCAGCTCCTGTTCCCCTTTTCTCTTTCTTTGCCCACCCACTTGATTTCCGTCAATAACTTCTTCCTACTCCAAGTCCTAGAACATCATTTTCAATCTTTAAAGTTCAAGAAACTTTCCCAGGGCCCCCAAAATGGTGATTATTTTATGTGTAGGTCTATGATGAGCCCAGAAATCTCCATTTTAACAGATACATTAAAAGAGTACAATGCTTATAATTTTTTAAATACCTCATGATATGGTTTGGCTGTGTCCCCACCCAAATTTCATCCTGAATTGTAGCTCCCATAATCCCCATGTGTCCAGGAAGAGACCTGGTGGGAGGTAATTGAATCATGGGGGCAGATTGTTCCCATGTTGTTCTGGTGATAGTGAAGAAGACTCAGGAGATCTGATGGTTTTGCAAAGGGCAGTTCCCCTGCACATGCTCTCTTGCCTGTGTCCATGTAAGATGTGCCTTTGCTCCTCCTTCACCTTCTGCCATGATTGTGAGGCCTCCTTAGCCATGTGGAACTGTAAATCCATCAAACCTCTTCTTCTTTACAAATTACCTAGTCTTGGGTATGTCTCTGTAGCAGCTTAAGAATGGACTAATTTATCTCACAAGCAGTTTGGATGTGGAGTGGGAGAGTTGGAAAGAGTGTTAGTATCTTGAGCCCGAGCATTATGGTGTAGTAGAATCTAGGTCATCCATTCTTTCTTGAATTGAGTTCTCAAGAAGCAGAGCCAGAAGCAGAGATTCCTTTGCAAATGATTTGTTGAGGTGTGCTGTCAAGAGGAGAGGAAGGAAGTAGGCTAGGACTAGGGAGTAAGTTAAGCAATGTCTCAGCTGGAGAGAAGCTGCAATCTGATTCCAGGGAATCCTCTGAAACACAGATTGACTGAGAGTTAACAAGGGGTCCAACCTTTTAAACTCCAGTGTCAGTCATTGGTTGAGTTCTGGCATGGGGCAAAGAATGGGGGAACAGAGTCTTCCTGATGATGCATTTCCCCTTCGTCTGAGAGCAATTCTGTACAGAAGATGCCAGCTGTGGGTTGATTTTGGCAACACTCCATCAACTGTGCTGTGAGTGTTCTAGTTGATAAGGTGATCTAGACTGGTCACCAAAAGTATCAGCTCCATCTCTACACTCACCAAAAGTCACCTTTGCTCCTAGCCTTGACCTCCTGGCTTTTCCCTTTCTCCAGTATTGGCAACTCTTCTGATTTGATGCTGAGACACAGTCCCACTTTGAACCCAGTTCCAGTACCTGACTCTGTATATTTTTGTGCCCGAGTCCCTTTCTTGGTAGCTTCTGTGATACCACCACTAAGTAAAAACTTGTTCTGAATAATGCTTTTCCTAAAGAGTGACGTCCTGTCCTGGGGCCTGTCCATTGAAAGGTTGCACTCTCTGGGTACCCTCAGGTTACTGGTGTCTGCATGACTTTTCCTTTACTGCCTGTTTCCAAGGTCCCAACCTGGGTTTTCCCTTTCTTGCTGAACTTATTTGCCTGTCCCTCTTCCTGGTTTCAGGAAGGCCTTCCACACTGCAGAGCTCCAAGGGCACCATTATCATCATGTTCTCTGTGGATGGTGCCCTCTGGAGATGTGCAGTACAGCAGTCCAGACCGTACTCCTTGGGTAAGTTTCTGCTTCAGGACTACTCTTCTGCAGCAGAACTTGGCAGCCCACTGCCCAGACCCAGCCTCTTTCAGTCTCTCTCATGTCCCAGGTTCTGCCTCGAGATAATCCATATGAATTCAGGAATGCTTTTACTTCTCTGTGCCTGTTTCTTTGTAATACTTTTTCACTTTTAATTTTTTTTTAAAATTGGAAAAATCACAAGAGGCTGTCAAATGTTTCATATTTGGCCAACTAATAATGAAATTAAATGTTTCAATCAACTCACTTGGGGGAGATATTCCTAAAATGTTCTTTGGACAGCGTAAACAAAGGAACTAAGCCATATATGGAAAGTAAGGGATAGGGATATTAAGCCAGCTTCCTAGTCTCTGGGATTGCTGCCTGCACACGACTTGGCCTTCTCATGAAATTTAGGGTCTGTGTGCTATGGCAGACATTCAAAAACGCTGCTTCCAGCTTCTTCCCTGCCAGGAAATCTCTCTTCTAAAGATACAGCACAATGATGTACTTGGTGAATCAGACTCAAATTTTGTGTTTATTTACAGGAAATTAACAAAAGTGAAAAAATTATAACAACTTAAAAATATTACAATAAATGTTATCATTATAATTTTAAAATAATGAGGTCACAAATAGGAATATACAATTCTCCCAAAAGAAAATGGTTTACTTCCCCTAGTAACTAAAGAAAACAAAAAGAATAATTTTGCACTTGTCAAACTGGCATATATTTTACAAAATGATAGTATTTACTGCTGGTCAGGATGTGGTAAAATGGGCGCTCAGATATGCAGCTAATGGTAAAATACGTTGTACAATTTTTCCTGGAGGGCAATTTTCCAATATGGATCAAGAGTCTAAAGAAACATCTTGATTGAACAAATTTACTGCAAATGATTCATACCAAGGAAATGATCATGTTATGCAATGCTAGAAATATTTGTGTGCAAACAAGCAAAATAAAAACTTCCCATATTCCTAATCTCCAACAGGTCAAATATTAGATAAATGCTAATATATTTTTACCACAAACTATAATGGCTCCATTTTACTGGGCTGTGTCAGGTATGCTATGAATTGGCTTTTTCCATGGTCATATAATCCAAGCTCAAAAGTTCCTAAGACTGGCATGGAAAAGACGGAGCAGGGTTGGAGTTACTGGCATCTAACAAGCTCAGTTCCAACAAGTCCTCTATGTGGTCTATCGTATCCTGTTTGAATTCTGAATTTGGTTTGGGGCCCAAGCCGCAGCTAATCAGAGTGTTAACATTGCTTGCTTTGCCTCTACGGTTCACACATCCTTCTCAGGGCCTCTTGCATGTCTATGGCTTACAGTAGGACTTGTGAGCTTATGTATGTTTAAAATAGTCACTGTGTACTGAACAACATCTAAGTAGATAAGACCTTCAAAGAAATGATAGTCTACTGAGTCTGTCTATGCCGAAAGTCTACAGGGGCTCCTTTTGACTTATTGCTTCAAATCTAAAGCCCTCTGATTTGTTAAAGTTCAATAAATATCTGTTATTATTCCCTGGCTTCCTGCAGTGGAACGTTATGGTGGTACAAGTTATAGAAGCCCAGAGTAACTCTTTATTAACCAAGTTCACAAAGGATTGGATCTGCCCTGCCCCCTCCACACTTGGTGTCTCCTCTCTGTTTGCACCACTATCAATTCCATTGCTGCTTAGCAGCCCCTCCCCATTTCTTCTCTTCTCTACTCTGTGTCTTATTCTTGCTTAATAGCCATCTTATGCCCAGCCTCCTCCACAAATCTTCCCTGGGATGCCACAGTGACTGCAGCCTTTCTTAAATCCTTGTCTTTATAGTTGGACCCACAAGGCTTGACTCTATTATATACAAATAGCACAGAGTTAAACATATGAAACATACTCCATGAACAGCTAAGTAGGCACTTTTCCAAGTGGAAATGCAATCACTGCAGTATTAAATTCTTATTCTCTTGAATAACTTCAAAGGATGAACTGGCATTCTCATTTTAATTTTATTCTAAAAGCAAGTAAAAATTCCTATTATATCAGGTGCTGACATTTTCATCCCACCAAAGAACTGAATGGACATGAGCATTCAACGATTCCCTTCCACCCAAACTCAATTCACAACCTTAACATGGAACATAATTTTTTTTCTACATTTAAGGGACTTGAAGAACATCTCACTGTTTCAGACTAAAATAATAATCTGAACTTTTCCCTTTCATTTTTTCCATTTATACACAGCTTATTTTATTTCCACAGCTATTAAGAGCTCTGAATTTGACTAATATACTAAATAGACACCTCATTTTGTATTACAGCTTTTATTCAATAATCTTGAGTGATACCTTATAGTCATCATATCGGGTTTTCTTTTGAATATTCTTAAATGTATTGTCACCATCAATAATAATCATGCTTCACTTAGATCATCATCCTATTGCAGAGTTGTCAGTCATTCACTCTGAGAATAATTGAGATAATATGAAAGACAATTGTCTAAATAACTTATTACTGCGTGAAAATAAGCAAAGTGTGCTGATATCAAAGTCTACTCTGACAATACGAAGAAGGTTTTGCAGTTGGCGGCAGGAATAGGGGAAGTGCTGTGCTGCGTTTCTGTTAGCACACTAGCCCTCAGCTATCCTTTCCCTTGACATCATAAGCTACACTGGGCTTCTATAACTTGTACCACCATAACATTCCACTGCGGGAAGCCAGGGACCATGGAAACCCACTAAACTGCAACATCTCTTGGCACACAAAACAGGCTTTTCCTCCTTGATGAATACAGTCTGAAAACAATCCAGCAAGGAATTTTCTATGCTGTTTCAGTTTACATTAGCATTTGCAGACATACCTGGTGACTATGACTCAGCAGTTGTTGAAGCAAAAGGAAATCATTTCTGCCTTCACTTTAGATTCTGTGAGCTTTCAGGGGGCACTACTGAAAAATCAGTGCCAGGTTTGTACTTAGAGAAGCTTCTGTTAATGGTTTTCCTGTTGACCTAGCCCATAGAAGAATCTGTCATATTTAAGTAGTGAGGCAGTATCATACTCATCAATCTTTTCCCTGGCTTTTCTTTCTTAACTATTTCTGAGCATATACAGAATTAATACACCTATCTTGGTACTAGTGCCCATTTTTCAGCAAACTAGTCTCTGCAATGACTTTCTTGTCCCTTGTTGAAGGCCGTATTAATCTCTGCTGCTGCATTTTTGTTTTTGTGTCTAGCTGTGTAAGAAATTAGTGCAGGGGCCATACCACCCTGAATGCTCCTGATCTCATCTAATCTCAGAAGCTAGACAGAGTCAGGCCTGGTCAGTACTTGGATGAGAGAAATCAGAGCATGGAATCAAAGCCACATTTCTTTTTGTTTTTTGTTTTGTTTTTGTTTTTTTTTTTTTTTTTTTTTTTGAGATGAAGTCTCACTCTATTGCCCAAGCTGGAGTGCAGTGGCTTATATTAGCTCACTGCAACCTCCACCTCCTGGGTTCAAGGGATTCTCCTGCCTCAGCTCCCACACAGCTGGGACTATAGGCATGTGCCACTACACCCAGCTAATTTTTGTTTATTTGGTAGAGACGGGGTTTCACTATGTTTGCCAGGCTGGTCTTGAACTCTTGACCTTGTGATCTGCCTGCCTCAGCCTCCCAAAGTGCTGGGATTACAGGCATGAGCCACCACGCCCAGCCCCAAAGCCACATTTCTGACTTCACTCACAGCTTAGCATGTCCTCCTATTGAGAAGGTTTCCTCTTTCAGTGTTCAGTTCAGTTGGAGGATGCTACAAAACAACAGGCCCCAAAATAGTAGGGTCCTCTGAATGCACATGTTCTAGTATTCAACCCAAAGCATGTGCAAACCCACGTGCATGCACACACATTGTGAGAGAGTTCTGCTGTACTACCACTGCATTTGGTACCCAGAACCAGGACCGCCCTTGACTAACACAAGCTGTGGTGGAAATCTCGTACATTAGTCCAGACTTCTTCCTTTACGTTGAGGTAAAGGTATCCATTGCTCATTCCTTCAATCTAGCCTTGGTTATGTATGACTAACTATGGTCTATTTTTTCTGTTTTCTTAGTTTTGGTTAGAAAAACCAAGTGGTTAGCAGTATATTAAGATTTCTGTCTCCCTCCTTCTCTCTAGAATTGGCTCCTTGTTTATGCGCTTTTGAGAATCAAATACATACATTGAGGGGGTAGAGGGACCACTCCTATTTCATCTAAATTCCAAGCTCTAGTTGAAGATGTTTTTCTTGTAATATTAGAAAATAATCTACTTTTGGCACAAAAACAAACATAGAATAAGTGTAGACAAATAAGCACCTGACCACATTTGTGTTTGTCTCATGTATTCTCATCTCAAAATAACGAGAAACCATCAGGGAGAATCTTGATATGTTGCCCAATTAGTATTTTGGTAGGACTGAATCCCATGATGAAGACATCATCCAAAAAGGGAATAACATGTGACTTTCTAGAAAGCCAAGTTCCCCAAAGCACTAAAAAAGTTCCACAGTCAACAGAAATATTGGCCTAGAGATGCTAAACTCCATATGTTCCTCAATCACATTTCTGATGAGTGTGTTTTGGTAAGCTTGTGCAAGGTCTGTTTGCAAAGACCTAACCCCAACGGTACAGCCAACCTTAATGAGAAGCCTTGTAGGTGCAGGCGCTGCTTCTCTGAGATAATTCCTTGTGGCACCTTAGAGCTTCTTTAAAGTTTGTTATTATTATTTGGGCTCTAAACTAATATCAACAACCATGACTGTATGCCTGCCTCAAGGGCCGCTCATTTAATTAGAGTCTTAGTTAACCGTTTTTGTGTATTTACCCCTAGAAGAGAAGGCTCACTTGAAGCTTTTTAAGTGCATGAACAACGATTATGTTCAGAAGAAGTGACCACGTAACAGTCTGGGAACTCAGACAAACCCTTAGTGAATCAGTTAATAGTTTATTGTGGCTGTGTTGGTCTGAGGGTTGTAGAATCTATAATACTGACTTTTAGTGGTGACTTTTAGTGGTGACTTTCCAAATTAGTTTTGCCTGTTGATTTTTAACCTTCTCTATGCAGTGATGAACAAAGCATCTATATAAAGAGCTATGCAAAAATTCTGTCTCTATATTAACATCATTCGTGTGAAATAAATCACAGCAACATTACATGTGATACAATGTTGTGGAAAGTCTCTTTATAGATTACATATGGTCTGCAATCAGGGACAAATTTTATTTTGCAGGCACAAACATTTATTAATATTGCAACAAGTATCACATCTTCCCATTAGCTTGCTGAGTATAATGTTACTCCTGGACAGTAACTAAGCAAGAGACAGAAGTACCTCATACTTAAGAGTGAGAGTTGCAGAGTCAGGCAGGCTGGGTGTTAATCTAGTGACTGCCACACCCACATCCTGCTGTGTGATCTTGGACAAGTTATTTGACCCACTAGTCTTTAGATTGTTCATCTATAAGTTGAGGTTAGTCCTATCACCCGTTTCATAAGCCCTTGTGAAATGAATAGAATGGCACATGTAAAGCACCTAATGGAGCTCCTATCACAGAGCAAGCATTTAATCACATTATCACTTATTACCTGATACTGGGTCAGATGTTAGACTAGTTCTTGGACATATTTTTAAAACTAACGTTTGCATTTTAGAATACTGTTAAAGAAAAGTTGCCAGGATAGCACAGAGTTGTTTTATATCCCACATCTAGCTTTCCCTATTATTAATATCCTATATTGCCACATAACATTTGTCATAGTTAATGAACCAACATTAATACATTATTATTAACTAAACTCTATTTTTTTCAGATTTCATTTTTTTTTTTTTTTTTTTTTTTTTTTCCTTTTTCTCTCCCAGAATTCTATCCAGGACGTCACATTTCATTTATTTTCCTTGTTTCCTTAGGCTTCCCTGGGCTGTGACAGTCCTCAACCTTTCCTTGTTTTTGATATCTTTGAGAGTTTGTAGAGGTACTGGTCAGGTATTTTGTAGAATGTCCCTAAGTTTGACTTTGGCTAGCTTATTTCTCATAGTTCAGTTGGGATTAGGGAGAGGAAGGCCAAAAGATAAAGCGACATTCTCAAGTATATATAATCAATTTATCACTCATGATGTTAACACTGATCACTCGGCTAAGGTGGTGTTTACCAGACTTACCATAAACTTACTTTTTATGCCTTTTTTTTTTTTTAAAAAAAAAGTGCTATGCTCTTTGAAAGCTAGTCACTCAGTGTACGACCCACTTAAAGAATGGGAAGTTATGTTTCAACTTGTTGAGAACAGAGTATCTACATACATTATTTGAAATTCTCCTGTACAGATTTGTCTCTAATCTCTCATTTGTTTTTTTCTTTTTTTTTTTTTTTTTTTTTTTTGAGACGAAGTCTCGCTCTGTCACCCAGACTGGAGTGCAGTGGCCAGATCTCAGCTCACTGCAAGCTCCACCTCCCAGGTTTATGCCATTCTCCTGCCTCAGCCTCCTGAGTAGCTGGGACTACAGGCGCCCACCACCTCGCCCGGCTAGTTTTTTGTATTTTTTTTTAGTAGAGACAGGGTTTCACCGTGTTAGCCAGGATGGTCTCAATCTCCTGACCTCGTGAACCGCCCGTCTTGGCCTCCCAAAGTGCTGGGATTACAGGCTTGATCCACTGCGCCCAGCCTCTCATTTGTTTTTTACTTAATTATTTATTTATATCAGCATGGGTGTTTATTTTATACATTGGATTATAATCCGCTATCATCCTTTTTATTTTGTTACTTGATTTTTTCTGGCTCTGATGGTTGGCAGTCTTTTAGTTGGCTCTTGTGTCCCTTTGACATATCTCCATTTTTTAAATTGTTATTGTTGTTTTTATTTATTGTTATTATTATTATTATTATTTGAGATGGAGTCTTTCTCTGTTGCCCAGGCTGGAGTGCAGTGGCACAATCTCAGCTCACTGCATCCTCTGCCTGCCTCCCAGATTCAAGTGATTTCTGGCTAATTTTTGTACTTTTAGTAGAGATGGAGTTTCACCATGTTGGCCAGGCTGGTCTCAAACTCCTGACCTCAAGTGATCTGCCCACCTCAGCTTCCCAAAGTGCTGGAATTACAGGCATGAGCCATGGTGCCTGGCCTCCATTGTTTTGTTTTTTTGAGCACTTCTTCACTTTCTGGCACTACAAAGTGCTCTAGACTCATCTTGTATATTTCCTTCACCTGCACCACACATGATTTTTTTTCTCCAAAAAGTCCTGATCCCTTTTATTGAAGAATTGTGTTAGAAACCAAGATCTGGGCATTGGGTGTGCTTACTGCTATTGGAGTGTTGTTGATTCCATGAAAAGAGCTAGGTAATATATGTACGCCAGACCATATGTAAACATGTATCTGTAATCATTTCTGTATAAGTTTATCAGTTTATATACCAAACGAAATTTAAATTCATGCTGATGTTTGCAACAACCTTTTTTCTGTACCACATGGTTTATTCTAGCTTTCTCCTTTTGCTTATTTGTAACCTCCCAACCCAACAGTGATAAAATGCTGGCTTCTAACACCTGCTGTTCATTTATTTGTTCAGTCTTCATATATGTATGTGTAGCTATTTGAAAATTATTAACACATACCCCATGAGAGACAACTTTACAAAGTTGCAGTTACATAGTGCAGTGCTGATACTTCATTCCTGAGTGTAATTTTAATAGATTTTGCTCAGACTGTGACCTCTCAAGGTGATCCTTTTTATTGTAGAATCTGTATTTGTCATTCTTGTTTCTGTAAATATGCCCTTTACAACCTCAGCAGAGTGGCTGACATATCCAAGTAGATTTGCATGAAGTCTGGACCCTACATTTGTTTCATCAACAGATGTTACTGCGACCTCCTTGCCTGTGTGCTCTTGACAACATTAATCTTCCTAAATTCTGGGATAGATATTGACTAAAGTTTCACTAGCCATGAGTTTTTATTAGGTCCTTAGGAATTCTAAATTTGACTCTTTGAAGAGATGCTATTGGGAGACACCACATAAAAAGTAACATTCAAGAAATCTTCACAATTACAACACTGGGACAGAGTGTCATCATTTAACTGGGTTGATAAGTCTACATAAAGTACCAACTAATAGTGCCCTGAAGAAATGAACCTTAAACAAAAATTCACAGTGTTATCTTTTCCTTTTTCTTTTTTTTTTTTTTCTTTTTTTTTTTTTGTGATGGAGTTTTACTCTTGTTGCCCAAGCTGAAGTGCAATGGCATGATATCAACTCACCACAACCTCCACCTCCCAGGTTCAAGCGATTCTCCTGCCTCAGCCTCCCTAGTAGCTGGGATTACAGGCATGCACCACCATGCCCAGCAAATTTTGTATTTTAGTAGAGACAGAGTTTCTCCTTGTTGGTCAGGCTGGTCTCAAACTCCTGACCTCAGGTGATCCACCCACCTCAGCCTCCCAAAGTGATGGAATTACAGGTGTAAGCCACCAAGCCCAGTCAAAAATCCACAGTATATCTTATTCCCATGTGTTGCTGATACAGTAGTAAACCTTATGGTCTATATTTAAATCACAAAGTCTGTTCAGAACATGGCAGCTTCTGCTCCATGCTTCCATTTCATTTACTTGGCATATTAACTCCAGTAAAATGGCTGAAGGATACTCTGTAATATGTCCTAAAATAGACTTTTTGAGTGCAACATTTTGTCAAGTTATAGGTATTTTGTTGCATTCATCAGGAGTCAATCATAAAAGTAGATTTATAATGTTAATGCCATATAACATTTATGGTTTTGTTTTTGTGATAAGCAAGACCTTGTATTGGTTAGCAGAAGATGTTACGTTAGACCCTAATGAAACAGGCCAGAAATAAGTAGAGTTTTTACAACAGCTCTTGTATTTCGCTCTGTATTATTCCCTTTGTGTTATTAGCTCAGCCTAAATCACTGCAGCATGAAAATAGAGATACTCAGAAAGGACATACCATTGCTTGTCCATAATAGCATAAACTTTGAAGCTTCCTTACATAGCTAAAGGAAAGCATCCTTCCTGTCACTCATAAATAAATACAGGTGGTCCTATGAGCATAGATCTTCCTTCTTAGAGTGTGGGAGAGGCCAAGAGGAATAGGCTTGGCAAGGATTCTGACCCAGCAGGTTGTTGAGTAAGGAATTGGTTCCTGATGGATTCTTAAAACAGTCTAACTTCCACACTGGCTAAAGCAGTCAGCTCTCTGTGGCATATTCTGTCTCTATGATTACCTGCCAAATGCCTCCTGCAGGCCTGCAAAGATTAGTTACTTCGGGGGAGTGGTTTATAACTCCACAACACTGTTTTGAGCCAGATCAATAATAACAGCAAAGGCACACCGCAAGCAGCCCTTGTTTTCTCTCTTAAAGAAACAAAAAACCCCACAATTCAACTGTTACTGACTGATCCTCGGCATCACTTTAACACCCTTGTGATTGCCCTTATTTGTTTTCCAGATACACCATGATTTTTTGAAATATGAATCAGCTAAATGCAATTGTATTTTCAGAGAATCAAGATCTACCATACATTATTGTCAATTTGCGAAGAGCCTGCTGTTTATGTGTCACGCACATGAGAAATTTCTGTTTTAACAATAGATTGGAAGGATGCATTTAGAAAAGTGTCTGATTGTTTGCACATGTAAAGCCCAGGTGGGGTTAAGCAATAGAAATTCAACTAATAATAACAGTGATAATAACATGTGCTTGATTAAATGAGCTTTTCTTTCTTCTCTTCTATCCTACATAGGAGTTAATTTACACTTTAATAAACTGAATAGAAAATAAGGGATTTGTTATATTTTTCTATGATGTGAGCAGAGATAACCCTTTAGGGAAAGAGTAAAATATAGTGTCAGAAGAAACAATTCCCAGGTCCTAGACTTGGGCACAGGCAAGGCTAGACAGTTCTGAATCTTATCTCAAATTCTCCCTGGAAGAGCATAAAGAAACTTTAGCAGCCAGGCCTTCAAGCAAAATTGAGGGCACTTTATCCCTTTGAGGTCATCATTTAAAAAATGACCTGATTAATCTTCCTTCAGTAAATCTAAGAATCAGGCAATTTAAAGGAATACGAACTTCATTTTCTTTGCTCGATATTTTAACAATATAAAATAATTACAGCCCTTTCTATTTTGATCTGAATTGAGATTGTATCAAATTAAGCATTGAATATATAATTCTGTCAGCCAAAAATAAGCAGTGGAGAGCTACAAATGTCGAAAAATCAGAAGAGTATTTTCTCCAGGCGGAGTCACGTTTACCATTGTTTCCCCGAATGCTTCCTTGCTTTATGAGGAGATAGAATCATGTTTGTGGTGTCCGTTCTTTAATTTGAAGTTAATGCCAATAATTTAGATTTGGAAAGGTACCACTGGACCTACGTGCATAGTGATGGGGTTGCATTAACGAAATCAAACAGGCATCAACAAAGGTACTTTATTGAGCTAAACATTCTTTCAATATTTCTTAATTCTGAACATTCAAACGGGCACAATATTACTAAGAACTCAGAACAAGCATTAATTAAGCTAATGATCTTTGCTAACGAATGTCCTGCTGTCTGTAATGGGACTGCTCCACTAGTTGGGTCGGGCTGCTGCATGCGTGCACAGCGCTGCCTAACAGGGAGTGCCTGCATACGAATTCCTCATCTGTCCTTGCTAAGTCTGTGACCTTGAACTCAGGACCTCCGGGATGTTAGTGGGCCAGTCAATGTATTTCCTTCCCAAATTTAGATCCGAATAAGAAGTAGACCTAGGAATAGACTTGTGAGTATACATAGAACATTCAAAGAAATTTATAAAAAATTAGAATTAATAAGTACATTTAGCAGCTTGCAGGATTCAAAGTTAATATGCAAATATCAACAGTATTCCTGTACACTAGCAACAAACAATTAAAAAATAAAAATATACCAATTATAGTAGCATCAGAAAAATCAAACACATGGAGCCTACACACTGAAAAATAAATAAATAAATTGCTGGGATAAATTAAGAAAACTAAATAAATGAACACTTTCTTCTAGAAATGCTCCATACCATGACCTGGTCAGCAGTTACATGAATGTGTACATATGTAAAAAACTTTTTGACCTGTAAAGATTTCTGCCCTTTACTATGTGTGATTTATACTTCAATGAAAAACAAAACTAACTGATAAACAAAAGACAAAACTGGATCGGGGACATGGTTTTGATAGTGCCCACAATAGACTTTTGAGTACTTGATCCCCAAACTAGATAGATTAACCCGTCCAGTCACTGATACGACTGGACAACTACAGTCCACATTTACCGAAGGATGAAGAGCCAATCTGAATCTTTGAGTCAACTGCCTGGTTCCAAATAAGAGAAAAGACTGAGCTGAACATGCCCTCTATTTGTTTTTGTTTTTTTTCTAATCCACCAATAAGTAGAACTTCTCTCTTCCTAGTAGGTAAGAGAGGCTCCAGAAATTAATGTGAGTCTGTTTACAAAAAGGTGATAGTAACTTAAAGTATAATTAAAAAAAAAAAAAAAAAAAAGGCGATAGTCTGTTTCCCTTTGTGAAGGAAAAGGAGGGTGTCCCTCCCCACCCATAACTTAGCTTTGCCCTTTAGTCTTCTCTTTTGAGAAATGGTGATAATAGAACCTATTGCACACAGTGGTGTGAATGGCTTTGCCAAGTACCAATAAATATGGAATTGGAGGAACAGACTATAAAACTTTAGAGGGGGAAGAGATCTTCAGGAAGATAACCTCATCCATTTATGTTATCCATTTCTGTTCCACAGAAAAATATGACCCCTTAATTATTTTATTATTTTATATATTAGGAAACTGAGGCCTAAGGAGGTCAAGACCCTTGTCCAACCTTCATGGCTTTTTGGAAATACATTGTTTTGTTTTTTTGTTTGTTTGTTTGTTTGTTTTTTTGTTTGGAGAGGGAGCTCCTCTCTTGATGCCCAGGCTGGAGTGCAGTGCCACAGTCTTGTCTCACTGCAACCTCTGCCTCATGGGTTCAAGCAATTCTGCTTCAACCTCTCGAGTAGCTGGGATTGCAGGTGCCTGCCACCATGCCTGGCTAATTTTTTGTATTTTTAGTAGAGGTGGGGTTTCACCACATTGGCCAGTCTGGTGTTGAACTGCTGACCTCAGGTGATCCACCCATCTTGGCCACCCAAACTGCTGCGATTACAGGCATGAGCTGTGGCGCTCAGTCAGAAATACATTGTTGATATGATATAGCAGAACTGTATCTAATTCCAGCTGCTCATGTGCCTCGTCCAGAGTTCTTTCTGCCTCACCACTCTGCTGAAAAACCATCCTAAATGACAGCAGATAGAGTTGCTGACCCTTCTCCCAGTCACCATAAACGTCCTGTTTTCAGAGGCTACCCTTTCTGTTCCTGTCCCCATGGAGAGCCTGTGTGCTGCTGCACTCAGGTAGCAGTTAATAGTCCTTGTTGAGCTTTCACAATAAGAACACAATTACTATTTAGAACCAAGGCACTTATTTTCATAACCCACTGTGAAGCAGTTAGGCAGATATTCTTTTGAAAGTAAATAAACAGAGTCAACTGCAATTATTTGGTTCCATTTAGTATATTACAAAAAGTAATGGTTTAATGAATCCTAGTGGTCCCAAATAGTTAACGTACCACAGAAAATGATTCATAAAATCTCCTTCTCACTAATAACTCTGAGACAAGTGTTATGAAAAGGCACTAAACCCCAGGAAACCAAAGTGTTTTCACCTTCCCACCAAGTGACAATGTTATTGGTTTACAATTCTCTATTCACTAGCCATGAAAATATAAGATCTTTAGAGGACAGGGCATCTTATAGTAGATTTTGTTTGTTCAATAACAGACCCTTACAACATTATCTGGGTGGTTGCTGTAGTAAAGGAAATGGCCCTGTAAAAGCCACATGACTTTCCAACTTTATGTCACATGTCCCTGCATGCTAGTTTATTAGACTTGGGGCCAGCAGGGCTGAGACTGAGGTAGTAGCTGAAGAGAGTTCTTCCTGACAGTAAGGCCCCCTTGGGTGTACAGAGCCAGGGAACTGGCAGAGTAAGAGAGCACAGGTACTCACTTCAGATGGACACAAACACACAAACTTTGTGTCTATTTTGGAAAGGGGTGTGAGCTATTGCATTGCAAATATTCCGCGGAAGCATGTATCTAGCTCCCCACCTCTCTATATGGCACTGACAGAATGGGCTTCTTTGTCATTGTTTACTATTGGTAGATTGGGTGCCAGTACTTGCAGTCAGAGAGAGAGCTGTGCATATCTGGAATGATCCAGAAAGAAGACCTAAACCAGGCTTGACAATGATGCCAGGGCACTGAAGGATGCCCGGTCCTCTGTCACCAGAAAAGTGTCTCCTCTGTAGATTTCTATACCTGCCCCTCCATTGCCACTAAATGTGACAGGAAGAACAAGGACTGAGGAGGCATTTGGATCCAAATTATACCACATGCTTTCCTCACCTGTAAAATAGTGAGACTAATGTTTAGTTGGCAGGATTATGGTAAGCATTATAGCTCATTTATTAAGTATTGTGTATAACAAACACTCAAGAAGTGGTAGCTATTATTATTATTATTATTATTATTATTATTATTATTATTATGACAGAGTCTCGCTCTGTTGCCCAGGCTGGAGTGCGGTGGGGCAATCTCGGCTCACTGCAAGCTCCACCTCCCGGGTTTATGTCATTCTCCTCCTGAGTAGCTGAGACTACAGGCGCCCGCCACCACGCCCGGCGAATTTTTTTCTTTCCTTTTCTTTTCTTTTCTTTTTTTTTTTTTTTTTTTTTTTTGCTTTTAATAGAGACGGGGTTTCACTGCATTAGCCAGGATGGTCTCGATATCCTGACCTCATGATCCACCCGCCTAGGCCTCCCAAAGTGCTGGGATTACAGGCGTGAGCCACCGCGCCCGGCGGTGTTATTATATTGTAGATATGAAGCTATTGCCTTTACTTTAAATGCTCTTGCCCAGATATTTGCCTGATTCACTCCCTATTCTTCTTCCATTATTCACTCAATGGTCCTCTGGTGACGTCGACTCTAACCGATCAACATGATACTGTCTCAACATACCCACTTTTTCTTTCCTGTTCTCTTTTATTTTTTTATGTAACACTGATTTGATTGTAATTATTACTTAATTTTCTTAGTTGTGTTAATTTAAAAACATTTTTTGTAGCATTTTACAAGAATTTAAGTCCTGTGACATCAGGTATTCCTGTATGTTTTGTCTATATAATACCCCATTGACAAAAGCAGTGCCAGATATATCATAGGTAAGAATAAATATTTGTCAAACAAATCTTTTAAAAATTAGATGTGTGAAATTAGTTAAAAAATAATAACATTCTACTGACTATTGTTTGTATACACATATGTATAAATCTATGTACTTATGTTTACATGTGTCTATACATACATATTTGTACATTAATCTTACCCATAATAACCTCAGAAGATAAGACACAGTTAGAAGGCACCTGGCTTAAGAGAGATGACACAATTTGCCTGGTTTGCCTTGTTTACACCTGTGTTCTCAAAATAATTATTGTCAGCACTAACTTTCACTCTAAAAAATGACCCAAGTCATAAGTTATATGATCACCCTAAATGAGGATCAAAGGGAAAACGCTGATCTCACAGATAAATGAGAACAATTCCTGTCTCAGTGCTGATGAATGAAGTATCCACTAGACAACCATTGGCACTGGCTTAAGAAATTTGTACTGGGGACACCAACATAATTTTTTATCTATGTAAAATAAATCTTAAATAGTAGTTATAAAAAACAGGAAGAGCAAACTCAGTGTCCATAAGGCTTGTCCCTAACAGATGATTTTTCATTTGGTAAAGTATGTTATGTGTTTCTTCTGATATTTTTCTACAGTTTGATCCTGGTGTTGGCTGTAATGACTCCACTTTGGATGATGGTTTTAGTATTGATCAGGACCCTTTAAGGGACTGCTGTCTTGAAGGTTATTTTGCCACTCAGTTTTTGTCTTTCCTCCTTCCTTCCTTCCTTCCTTCCTTCCTTCCTTCCTTCCTTCCTTCCTTCCTTCCTTCCTT
>NC_045438.1:46765822-46785068 GCF_002776525.5 Piliocolobus tephrosceles
CTTCCTTCCTTCCTTCCTTCCTTCCTTCCTTCCTTCCTTCCTTCCTTTCTTTCTTTCTTTCTTTCTTTCTTTCTTTCTTTCTTTCTTTCTTTCTTTCTTTCTTTCTTTCTTTCTCTTTTTCTTTTTCTTTTTCTTTAACTCTTGGCAATTTCTCTGATTCTAGTAGCTTTAATATTTAGCATTTGGTCTTCTGGACGAGCCTATAAGGGCTTGCTTAAGAGTTACCAGGCAGATGGCACAGATTTGCCTCTTTTATAGTCCCAGTAAGTTGGAGAGGGAGAGAAAGAAAACCAACAAAAATGGCCATGGGTTCTGGGTGACAGACATAAGCTACTCTGTTTAAATGACTCTGCAATTTTTGGAAAGAGGATCTTTGCTTTCTTTCTTATATAATTTTCTATACTTATTTTGTGCGGTTTGATTTTAAAATGCCCTTCCTGTCTATCTTACTCCTCATTTCCACTTGGAAAATTTCCTTCCAATCAGGAAAATATTGCTTTAGCAAATTACACTTTTAACAATATCCTATCACGAAAAGCTCGAAAATGGATTAAAATCTAATCTTCTTCCCCTTTAACCTAGCCTGGATATTTTATATCTCACTCTCAGGGTAGATATAAGTAAATCTTTTTCAAACTTTTGACTACATCTAAATAGATAGGCCTTTAAATAGAACTCTTTAAAAGTGTCCATTTTTGTCCCAAGTTCGACATCAAAGTCAAAACTCTTTACCGTTTCTTCTAAAGACTCAAACTGTCTAACTTCCTAAATATTCCTCTGCTAGTCTTAGCCTGGGAACCTTAGTGTCCAGTGACCTATTTAGGTTGCAACAAAGAGGGCAGCTAGCAGGGAGTGTGAGGAGCCCCATGTTGTTCTCAACCCCATATGCAGCTAAATTGCTGACTTTCCCACCTTCTAGTACTTCAAGCACACATCACATCAACCCCCCACTGTCAGTCAAATGAGGGAGGAAAAGTTCACCGCAGAGAGAAGCAAATTTCAGGAATCAACTAAAGTCTCTGAATTATGCCAGTGATGTTTCCCAAATACATTTTTTGTTTTCCAAACCTGTTACCTTTATTTCAGCAAACCCAGTTGGTCCCCAAATTTCTCATCCATATATATATGTCCTAAAGTCTAGACTTCCAATATGGAGCTTATATCTAACACAATACCATTCTTATGAACCTGCTTGGCAGTAGGGGAGTTTTGATCACCTGTGACATAGGTAGAATTGATTGCAGGCTTTTTGAAATTCACAGGTAAAATCTAAAGCTTAAAATTAATGTGTAGTGTGAGTCTTTCATCAAGAAACATTTTACTTGAGTTTCCAGTAATTAGCAAATCTGATTTAAATATTTCTGTCCCATCAACCATGTATAAGAAGAGATTCATACTGACCAGTTCTAACTCTGGAGTTTTGTGGCCCTGGAAATGAAAAAAATAGTAGAATCACCAAAAGAAAATACCATGGTTTAGATAATGCATAAACTGAATTTCTGTAAACTGTGGATTGTCATAAAGGAATAAGAAATGTTTTTTCAGTACCATGATATAGGAGAGTTTTAATATAAATTCCTGTAAACAAAGGGGCAATAAGAGTTATTTCCATTACTCCTTCAGGATTTCTTTATAATATTTGAAAGTCCTTTATTTTCACCTCTCTGGAATTTGTTTTATATCTCATAAAACCATTATTGAATAGAGAGAATAAAACTGAATAAACCATTTGCAGGTGGAATCCACTAGAGCTAGCCACAAGTTCAAAGCTTGCACAGGTGGGCTTGGCTTCTGCCAGCGTCATTGCTCATTCCCTTCCTCTGAGAACCCCCAAAAGCATTTGAGAATTAAACCTAGGAGCCTAGTTTTTATTATTGGTAGTGACATATTTTTATTGTTACAGGCAATGAAAGCTTAGAAGAAAACTATGTCCAGGACAGTAAGATGGGGTTTGTCATCAATGCCATCTATGCCATGGCACATGGGCTGCAGAACATGCACCATGCCCTCTGCCCTGGCCATGTGGGCCTCTGCGATGCCATGAAGCCCATTGACGGCAGCAAGCTCCTGGACTTCCTCATCAAGTCCTCATTCATCGGCGTATCTGGAGAGGAGGTGTGGTTTGATGAGAAAGGAGATGCTCCTGGAAGGTAATCTTTTCAGTAATGAATCTAAACAACCTTGTGAGCCTTCCTGTGCCAGACAGATGGCAACTATGGCTTCATCTGGTTCCATGGTTTCTGGGTGTCATGAGGATAGATACAACTAGGTAGCAAAAAGTCCAGGGACAATATCAGATGAAATTACCAAAGACCACACTACTTTTTAAAATATTAAAATACTTCTTTTTCAACACCAGATACCCAGTATTCTACCAGTGCCACCCCCTTACTCAGCTATCACTTGACCCTTTTTCCAGAATGCTTGGGACATCCCTACAAGCCCAGGAAACTAAAGAAAGTACACTTGGCCAGCAGAGACCTCTCAGACCTTGCCAGTACTGGGCCAGCGTCTTTCTGATTGATTAACTATTTACCATTCTGGTTATGAAATATTTTGACTATTACACCCGGTTAAAGAGCTCAATATGCAAAGAGAACTAAGTCCTGCATATATGTCTCCCTTCTCCTCAGGCTAACTTATGTTTCTGCTAACATATCTGGAGCAAGAGAGGAAACAACTTTCTTTTTGGAATTGAGTCCCTATGGCTTTTAAAGAATTAATCAAACAAAAAGCAGATAAAAAGTAAACTAAGGTATATGCATAAAATCCTCTCCAAGCCATTTTACATACAGTCTGCTCTGCAATACTTGTTTTGATACTACCAGTTAGCTAAAGCATAATTGGTACATAGGAAATTTTGTTAGTATCAAGAATAGTTGTGTTCATTCATACGCAATTTCCTAGGAAAGGCATAATCAGAATGGCAGAAGAATTAACACCTTCAGGAGGAAGGAAAAAGGCCCTCAGTTTGGCTGCCACTCAGCAAGCCTTATAGGGCCTTATAGGCCCTGTAACCTTTCAGTGTATGACGTCCCAGACTTAGAGCTTTTTAGAAAAGCATATGCTGTGTTCAAGTGGAACATCAAATCATGTAATCTTCATTGCTGTAGGTGGATCATTGTCTTTCTTTTAAAGATAATAAAACTGGGTATCAGAGAAACTAAGGAACTCACCTAATGTCCACAGATTGCAAGCTGTGGAGGCAAGTGCTCTCACTCTGAGGCTTCTAATCAGGCAACATCACACTGCCTTTTAGCAGATCCTAAAATTAGCAACATGGCTGGCAATCTTCTTTTTGTGTTTTGAGAAAGAGTCTCACTCTGTTGCCCAGGCTGGAGTGCAGTGGCGCAATCTCGGCTCACTGCAATTTCTGCCCCCCGGGTTCAAGGGATTCCCCTGCCTCAGCCTCCCAAGTAGCTATGACTACAGGTGTGTGCTACCATGCCTGGTTAATTTTTTTGTATTTTTGGTAGAGATGGGGTTTCACCATGTTGGCCAGGCCGATCTTGAACTTCTGACCTCAAGTGATCCATCTACCTTGGCCTCCCAAAGTGCTGGGATTACATGTGTAAGCCACTATGCCTGACCTTGGCAACCTTCTTAATGTCATTTCAGAAGTACTGTAAGGGACTGTTTGACCCTAAATAAGCCTCCATGTATCTCTTTATTGTCAGCTTGAAGTCCTGCACTTAGGGAGTACCTTGTGAGAGCTAACTGGATTCTCCCTGTTAAAATCTGACAGCTCTAGGAAGGATAAATGATATCAGTCATTGTCAGCAATTAAAATGATCAATTTATCAGATTTCTTCCAAGCTGCTAGTTAGGTGGGAGCAGGTTTTGACTGGAATGCAAGTGGGGTAGATGAAATAATTCAGGAACTGGGCATGTGAAAAGCTTCAAGGAAGTGGTACCAGGAGCAACAAGTGGGTCTGAGTTTCAGAACATTAACTACCTGCGTCTGTAAACCCTCTTTCATCCTGTGTTCCACTGGACACTAGGCTCAATAAGGGCTCAGAATTAGAATGTAAACCTTCCTTCAATGATTCCCAAAGATAGCATACAATGTGCCTAGCACAAGGCCAGATGCATTTTTGATACTTCATAAATTCAAGTTTACTCCCATCTCTTTACAAGTTATCTAAAATGTAGGTGCATAATTTTAGCTTGTTTCTTCTCCATCTTTAATTAAATATTCAGATCTTACTTAAGCTTTCCCCTGGGTCTTTTCTTAGGGATCATATCCTTTTGCTTGCAATTGGTTAGCATAATCCGTTTTCAATTTCTGTTTCGAAAATCTCCCTGTACGTCCTCCTCCTGTCATACCAGTGTTAATGCTTTTGGTCCCGCTTATAATTACTTCAGTTAATCATCACACAACGTAAACTGAATGCATTGAGAGGATGTTGTGAATATGTAATTTATAGCATAAAAAATTCCAAAATAAAGACCAACATGCCTGGAAGGAACCCTGGGGTCAAAAGAAAAGGCAGTGTTCAGTAACACATGCAGTATGAGGAAGGCTTTTTAAAAAGAAGTCAGTAATTTTCCCTTGATATTTTTCAATAGTTTTTTTTCCTAGCTTTTGGGACTTTTTAAAAAAATGTGTTTTATACCAAAATATTGTGAATTTTTTTTTTGTTTCTAAATGCTAATGAAGTGTGAACTGATTTCTGTTATGAAAAAGCAAATGAGGAAGCTAAAATAAAGTCTTTGGAAACTGATTTAAAGTTTTCCTTTAAATGTCTTTTTCAGACATTCTAGAGCCAGCATTGTAGCAAAGCCTTCTTTGTGAGTATGTGAGAAGCTGTAATAATGTAATCTGAAATAAAACACAAAAATTCCTGGAAATGAAAATGGAAATTACTCACATCAAGCACTCACAACAGTACAAGAGGTTCTATAGCTCTAATGAATTTAAAATGGAAAGATATCAGAGGTGTAGATTAGTGTCATTGATCAACAGGATGAGTGTGAGCCAGCAGCCTACAGTTAATTCTCCCTTGGATATCACTCAGAAAGATACTCTGAAGAACTTTCTGGTATGTCTAGCAACTGAGGGATAATAACTCTCTATTAGTCAAAAGTCCACACAGCAAAGAGATGAAAAATGTGCTCTGGGAGTACCATTCTCTCTTCTTATTCTAAGTGCATTTTGTTTACCTGGCAAAGGAGAGCTTTCTTTACTTTCCCAGAGTACCCTTTTCTTTTAGGGGACAACTATTTGTAGAAATTGCAAGAATCTGGAGGTGGAGAAGCCATTAGCTACCCTTTGGGTGACAGAATGCATTTGCAAATTAAGAATGGGCAGAAAAGCCAATCAACTGACATTCCTTGTCTAGATAAAATAATAATAATAATAATAATAATAATAATAATAATAATAATAATAATGAAAGTCTAGGCTAGATACAGCCAATAGGTTTCAGATGCCATCTTAGTTTGATTGGCTGTAGCCTCCTGAGGTGGTAAGCTGAGAGGGATTGTGAGCATGAGTCAGTTTAGAGAGAAATAATTGCAGGAGGGATTAGGCAGGAGTGTGTGAGATGGGAGAGGGATGAAGAGAGCTGATGAAGAAGAGTATGTGTTGATTTATTGCCATTTCCTTCAGTCAAGCACAAAGAGCAAGAGTTCATGGTTCATCTTCTACTCCAGGAGGATGAGCACTTTGCATAGGTACTGCGGGCAAGAAACCCACTTTGCAAAACTAGTAAGGAGCAACCAAGCATGCAGCTTTGGGAAACTGCAGCATTAATTACAGAGTGAACAGCAACATGGAAAGGAGATGTAAGAATGCTGGAGTTCCCATGACTGAGACATAAATGGTTATGCCAGTACAAAGTTGTTCTCCAGTATTCATATAGTAATGAAAATAACCAGAGTATTTTAGGACATTAATAGCAATAGAAATAGGAATGAAATCATGCTATTGCCTTATAGATTGTCTTTCTTCATTTGGGATGCTATAGCTAAATATCATAAACTGTATGGTTCACAAATAACAGAAATGTATTGCTCACAGTCCTGGAGGCTGGAAAGTCCAAGAACAAGGCACCAACAGATTTGGTGTCTAGTGAGGGCCTGCTTTCTGGTTCACAGATGGTGCCTTCTAATTGTTTCCTTGTGTGGTGCAAGGGGCAAGAAAGCTTTTTAAGGCTGCTTTTACTGATCTCATCCATGAGGACTTTGTCCTCATGGCTTAATCACCTCACCTCCTGAAGGCCCCTCCTAATACTATCACCTTGGGGGTTAGGATTTTCAGCATATGAATGGAAGGGGGTGAACATAAGCATTTTGACCATAGGACAAGCGCATTCATCCAGATTATAAAGCAGTTTTTTACATGCTTATCTTAATAAATCTCCACAAGAATCACATGAGGCTTAAAGAGTTTAGTGGCATTCCTAAGTAGTATAATCTACTGTTAAAATGTTAGAAGAGACCAGCTAGTACATTCCGATGTTAGATCTTGTGTTTTTTAGATTGCATCGGAGAATGTCCTATATCATATACATACATGGTGTGTGCTGTACAACATGATGTTTTGATATACTGTGTGTATATAGTGAAATGATTACTATAGTGAAGAGTTCTAAGAGTCGGTTTTGCCATTGTGTAGTGTTCCGGCATTTCAAATAACTGCAATAACTGATACCAGTTATTTGGTTTCAGAAATATGTATCCTAATCAGGGAAGAGATTAGTTTAAATGTCAGTGCACAAGACATTAAATCCTCAATATCCTTATTAATTAAAGATGCCTTTCTCAGATTTCTTGCTCTATTAGCACCTTAAAAAAGGTTCCAGGCTTGATACAACTCACCCCTTTTAATACAGTGTAATGAAAATGACAATTGAATGTGAAAAAGAAATTTGGATTAAAGTAATCAAATAAAAAATTAATGTTCTTATTGATACTTACTCAAAGAACAACTTAGTAAACAATAATTTGAAGGACATGATCAACTTAGCAAACATAACATTGTTTTTTGGAGGATAAGCAGAGAGAAAAGTACAAGAGTAATTTATTTTTTCGTGAATATGGATGATACACAGAGATTGAAGAATGGAATATATGTAGTTGAGATAATCAGAGGAAACATAAGAAATAAACTAAAATATTGGCAGTAGCTGGTGTAAGATGATTCTAGCTGTTCTCTTATTTCTATTATTATCTACTTCCCAACTTTCTTTGTTTTCTACATTATGTCTATATTCTATAAGACATGCATGTTTTGCTCCTTGTAGGTATGATATCATGAATCTGCAGTACACTGAAGCTAATCGCTATGACTATGTTCACGTTGGAACCTGGCATGAAGGAGTGCTGAACATTGATGATTACAAAATCCAGATGAACAAGAGTGGAATGGTGCGGTCTGTGTGCAGTGAGCCTTGCTTAAAAGGCCAGATTAAGGTAAGCCACAAATGCATTCTTGCATGCTATCTGTGAGGAGGTCGGCTGCCTGGACATTAGTAAAGAACAACACAGACAATTTTAAAAACATGACTGTCAAGAAGGGGTGTACCACACTTACAGTTTTGGCTCTTGAGTTTCGGTAAAACTAAAAAGACAAAGATTAGGAAACAGAGTGGGTAAACTCTTAGAAGATTTGCATAGTCTTAACTTGAATCACAATGATGGGCTGGAATCTTCAATACAATCTAGGCAGGAAACGGATGAGTAATCAAATTTTAAAAATCAAAAACAGAAGTAAATGTGAAAACCAAAGCCAATAATAGTGCTTAGTCATAGTTCTAGCTATTGTTAAAGAAAGCAGAAGCTGAACAATGCTAAATAAGCAAATAACTAAAATACCAGAAGTTGAAATAAGGTAACACAGACTGGTTATCATTTTCCATTTCTCTACCAAGTGCTTTGTTTCTTCCGAGAGTGGCATTTTTTTTTTTCAATACAAGAGACTGTCACCACTTTCTCACTATTTTCAGGAGCTATTTGGAGGGTGGAGTGGGGCAAGTGAATAACTATGACATCACTATATATAGAAAATGACAATAATCAAGCATCAAATCCTCAGCTGGGTGTGCTAAAGAGGCTTCTTGATGGAGAAAGCATGTAGGCAACACTCTCCATATCCCAGGCTATTTAAAACCAAACAGGGTGATGCACTAGGAAATGGAGCATAGGGGAGGGATTGTGAATGGCAGGATATGGATTAGATGACCTAATAGGTCTTTCGCATCCCTAATTTTCTGTGATTCATCTTGAGACACAGACAGGCTGTCATGTAAATGTCTCACAGCACAGCTGGAGCTGGGGTAGATCAGGCATGCGGCTCTGGCTCCCACCATGCTGACTTGCCGCCATGCCATTCTTTGCTTGGGAGCTGCAAAACCACGCATGCAGGAGAGATTCTCTGATAAGTTCATGGAAGGGTCCCCAGGGCAAGAATCTCGTCATATAATGCTAAGTTTAGACAGAGGCTGGACATGCTTTATCTCAACTGACTAAAGAAAATGCACCATCTGCAACCTGTAACATCTTTTCGCAGCTGAGAAGAGCTATCCTGGTGGACTCAAATTCTCAGTCACTCTAGTCACTTGGACAAAGAAACAAACTTCTGAGATGAATCATGCTAGTTTTAAGTATCTTATACCTTCTCTGCAGAAGTTATATTAAATTATTTAATAGTTGTTATGACAACCAGTCAATCAGCATAGACTCCATTCTCATGCTGTGACATGGTATTGGAGGCCTCATGCCATGGCTATGGTAAATCTTTGAATTGGTGGATTATGGGAAGATTTGGCCAATGTGTCCTACATGGCTGGGGTCATGTGGGGGATTCAGGAGATATGGAGACACTGCTAGCTTCCAAGCAGTGCAGAAGTATTTCAATAGTCTAAGAATGTATACAAGTAGTAGGTATGGGTTGATTCTTGTCTAGGTGGAATATTTCCACATGAGGCTGCTGATGATATAAGGTATGTTCTCTGAAATCCAGAGGCCCCAAATTTCTCCTTGCCTGTTATCATGAGATTCCAGACCAAGGCATTCTGGTTGCATCATCTTTTCTAGATAGCGGGAAAAAACAGGATATCTGTGGACTGAAGTCATAGGTGGGGAGAGGACAGAAGCCCTGAGCACATGCACTTCTGCCACCCAAAGGATGCCACATGTTGGCTCAGGCTGTCTCTCCAGTGTGGGTGTAGCATTGAGGTTATTATGCAGACAATGGCTGGGAAAGAGTTTTTGGAACTACAAACTTCAGTTTTGCAGGTTGTATGGAAAAAATAAAACCTGGCGAGGAAAAAACAAATTGTTGCAAGGATTTGCTGTCCTTTCAAGCTCCCTTTCACAATTCCTTACTGTTACTCTGACTGCCAGGTGGCCGTGAATGGGTGCTCACATACCACGTGTGCTCCCCTTTACACCTTCCAGAGGAGAGGCCTTTGTTTTCCCCAATTCAGGGGCAAGCCTGTCCACATATGTCCCTACACCTAGACACTGAAGTATTTCTGCCATCATGTTTACACTATGCCCATGCGTGTTATCGAAGGAAATCCCAGAAGTTGTTGCTGAGCCATTACAGAGCATTCGCTATAAATGCAAAGCACCTGGGGGCCAATTTTAGAAAATTGTATACACTGCAGAAAGAAAATGTGCGTGTTCTCAATACCAACATGGAGTGGAGGTAAGGGGAGATGTCTGTTTTGTTTCTCATAAGCACCTTGGGAGGTATGGAAACAAATAAAATTTGAGTCCCATTTACCAAATAATATTATGCACATTCTAACATCAGTAATTTGCCACCTACCAGGCCCAGGATGCATACAGTCAGATCAGTAGCCACTGTCAAGATATAAGAGAAACAGGCAGCTTACAAGGTGATTGTAGGACATACATTTGTATTAACTGGGAAATACAGCCTTGAGGAAAGGGTTATTTGTCTTAAATATCAAATGCCATTTAAACGGCCAAAATAATAATTTGATGTCTTTTCTGATAACCCATAGAACTTTCTTATGATCATTTCCTTTGAATTTGTCAAAAACCCAGTTTTCTTGTGTTACTGGTTTTTAGAATTACCAATGTATCTTATAAATATAATATCACAGTCGTACCACAAACACAGGTAAATAAAATAATACTTTTTATTGTTGTGTGTAACCTTAGTGTCCTGTCAGGAAATAAAGAGTCCACGCCAGATGGTTTACAAGGGGAAATTTAACAGAAGAAAATGGTTACCAAAGTAAAATGGGGTACTGAGGCAACTCAAAGGTGACCAACAGCAGTGTCTACTCCCACTCCAGAGCTAGAAGGACCCAGGGAAACCTCATAGCTACTACCTCTGAGCTGTCTCTGAAGTGGGAGAGTGAGGGCACCCTGACTTTTCTCTTCTCCTTCTCTTTTGCCTCCCATTAGTTCCTCTTACTTTACCAAATCCATCCAGAAGACAACTGGCAAGAGATCCTGGAAAATGTAGTTCACAAGTATCTTAGCTCAGGTTCCCTTGAACCCTACTAACTATGCAAGGCTTAATTGCTAATACATTAATGGAAGATTCAATCCTAGAGAAACAAGAATGAGGGGGAAAGGGAAGTGAGATATGGAAGGATGGGGGAAAGCAAAACAAAACAAGGTGACACGTTATTGAGGAGGAGATTGCTTCACTGCACATAACTAATCACGTTGCCTCAAGAGATCTCTGGATAGGCTATTCAGACTATTGGAGGAAGGATGGGAGAGGAATGAATGTGTTCACTTCATCCTCTTTTCTGCTTCGTGTGGCCAAAGTTTATGCTCACAGGAAGTTACATCACCAGATCCCGTCAGGCAGCTGCTGAGGAAGCCAGAACCCAGGCCCTGTAACACAGCGCTTCTTCAGATTCTGGAAGCAATGTGAGGAGTGAGAGCCTAGGTGGGTCTCCTATGGTCTGGCCTGGGTCCTGCTACGGTGAGTCCAACAGGGACAGTTCTGGAGCCCAGAGCCTACTCAAAGGGAGGGAGAGACAACTAGAGATGACAGAGATGAAGGAGCAGTGGTCGAGACTGCAGTAGCAGACATAACAGCAATGTCTAGAACTCTCCGAGTGTTGATAGCCAAGGGTCCAAGACACAAGTGCAGCCAAAGAGAGTATGGGGCGACAGATACAATCTGAACAGTGTTGTGCAGGCAAACATCAGGGACCTGGTGTGTGTGTTGATCTCACATACAGAACCCACTGCTGTTTTCCTTGCTGTAGTGAAGGACAGGAAAGGGGCAGAAAGGGGAGGAAAGGTAAAGGAAAAGAAAGTGCTAGAAAGGAGCCGGGAGGTAATCAAGATCAGGGACTAACCTTGATCAAGTATGTTCTTAAGCAAGTACAATAGATGCTTTACAGACATCATTTCAATTACTCCTTAAGACGACCCTTTGAAAGCAGGTATTTTCATCCCCCCGTTTTATAGATGAGGGAATCTGAGACCCAGAGGGATTGAGTCACTTGCCCCTAAGCTCTCAGCTAGAAATTGCCAAAGCTGGGCTTGGAGCCAACTCAAAGCTGTTATCATCCCACGGACACATGTTGTTCAACTATCTTTCATTATATGAACTGGCACATTTCCTACAAACGCATATTTCAATTTCTATGCCTTAATTTTTTCAATAGCTCACAATAAAATCATAAGTAATGATCCACTTTTAAAATTCCGAGGGAGCAGAATCCAGAATTCAGGAAGCAATATTTCTGAAGGAGGCTGGCAGAGTTAATAGAGACTGAGACATTGACAGGGAAGTGAGGGCAAGGATACTGAAGATTGATTTCACTGGCCTCCTGTTCTTTCTCCCCCCTCTCCCCTCCCTGCTCTCTTCTGCTTTCTTTTTCTCTTAAGTTTATATTTGAATTCTTTTCTCCAAGATGTTGGTTTTGGGTTGGGAGGTTGGGGTAAGAGAATAGAGATAATCTTACCTCTTCCTAACATCACCCAGCCAATCATGACAGAATTCTGGAGATATTAGGTCAATGTGGCATACATCATAAATGTTTCTCCTCATTTACACATGCCCTGCTGTTGTATAGTAAAGTGGCACCTTATTTATATGGAACAAAGTCCACATATCTTACACATTGTAGACTTCAGAATTAACTGTTTTCATTTACCAGATAAGACATTTCGTCTGATTTCTTGGAATTATCTACTAGAGAAATAAAATGTTCATTTTAAAAGGCATTAGAAATGTAGCCCTAGCAAAAGAAGCCTGCTTAATTTAAACCTCTAGCATGCTCCTTGCTCAATTTTAGCTTCTTATATGACTGATTTTTCCCACGGATGAGCAAAGAGGCCAAAGAGCAGATTCACTGAGAATCAAAGCAAAGAGAACATGATCATTCTCATTACGACCTAACATACCCTTAAAAATGGATGGAAGTAAGAGAGGTCCACGAAGAAACCATTTATATTTGGCTGGAATTGGAACGTTAAATGTGCCTAGGTTTGTGCCGTGAGCATTATTAAATAATGCTGCTACAGGAGTTCGTGCCTGGCTTTTCCTGTTAGTAGATACAGCTACTTGAGAGAAATCACCAATGGAGAAGACTTATAATTTCTAATAATATCCTTCTTTAAAAAAATAAAATTGCTCATATTAATTTTCAGATTGACACCTTTCAACACAGGCCATTGATTAAAAAGCAGCCAAGTTGTGTTCGGTCATGTCTCTTCAAGACTCTGCAGAGACTGGGATTAGAGTCTCAGATTCCACAGCATTTGTCATTATCAGCAACCTAAGATTCTTCCTTAGCTCCCTTATCTTAACATCATTTCCCTCTTCCTCTGTACATTTTTCTGCTATTCAAAGAGCTCTCTATATTTACAGTTGCTTAGTTAGCCTAGCTTCCACATTACTGGGTAAAAGATGCTGTTTATCTGGAAGCTTGGATACCCATTCTCCCATTCTTTACCACGATAGTCAAGCAATTAGTACAACCCTACTTTTCCTGATAATAAGAAAAGGAATGTGATGAGGTGAAAGTTGATACTCTAGAACTTAATATAAAATCTGTGTATATGTGTCTATGTATGTGTATGTATGTACACATATGTGTGGGTGTACTATTAATATATTTCTACTATGTGTAATCAGTTCTTCCTGTTGCTCTATACAGAAACAGCTACATGAAATAGATGTGTTCTCAGCTATTTAAACAGATGATGTCCTCAGGGAGGAAAACAACTTCAATAATGTGATAGATGAGACTAGTATTCTATGGAAATCAGCTAGATGAACTTTGAAAAGCCTTATGATTCCACTTACTTTGCAGTGATGGAAACATTGCAACATGTTTGTCAAAATATAAGATAAAAAAAACCTATAACACCATTTCCTGATAAAAGCTACCACTCGAAAGATATTGCCCCTCTGATCTCGCTGGCAGTGGTTGGAAGGTTGAGGGAACAGGAGCCTGAAAAGGCAGAGTAAAATGGTGTTGGGAAGAGGATAGACAACGCATCCGCTTCCACCTTTCCTACTCCCACATTGAATGCAAGTAGCTCATCTGCTGATTTACTTCTAGGTCACATTGTAAATAATGCTGGGTTGATGATTTTATACTCAATTTTTCCATCTGCAATTGCTCCAAGTTCAGAGTTCAAAGTGTGTCACATTGTGGCTGTATTTCCTTTCACCTCTAGCTATTTATTTTTGTTTTTAGAGGCTACACCATAGAATATAGAAATAGTTTCTTTCTCCTCCAGTGCATGTGCTTCAAAATTGCTCGTATGCATTTGCTTTCCTCCAGACAGTGTGAGGAGGAATTTTGTCTTGAATGTGATAGAAAGAGAACTGTTTAGACCAAAATCTACCTCAAGTAAATTATCCTATTCTTCAAACAATCATCACTATCTGATTACTACCTGATTGGCACTGGCATCTCATGACCCTGTCCCCATGACCCAGTCCAGCCAGCCCCAGCTGGCAATAGCTTAATGAGATTATTCCTTTTTCTTTAACCATTTCATGCCTCCTAACATGGATTATCTTTGAACACTTTTCACATCTGTAATGAGTATTTTTATTCTTGTTCAGCTGTGTCTTATAATTTTGACCAAGTTAATGAATACCTATCTTTTGTTCTCATTTGGAAACATAAAAGAAAATATTAAAGAATAGTACAATGATTACTCACATATCCACCAATCTCATTCAAGAATTATAAATCTTTTAGCATGTCATGCCTCTCTCTCTGTTTCTCTTTCTCCCTCTTCTATTTTTTTCAGAATCATTTAAAAGGTAAAAATATCATCAAATTTTATGCCTTAATACCTCAGCTTATATCTTCTAATAAGGACAATTATCATATAGTCGTCAAACCAGCTAAGAAAGTTAACAATAACATCTTCAGCCATATCTGTCACATCCACCCCAGCTTTTTCCCTCTTTGTGAATCAAAACAAGCTAACCATCTAAATCATATAGTTAATGTAACCATTTTGGCATCCAGTAAAACAATGGTTCAGTTCCTCCACTGTGTAATATCTTCTCAATTCTACTGCAAAATGGCAAGTTCTGAGTACAAATTGCCCACAGGCGTATCAAAAAATCACGTACCTGAGAACTCTATAATTACGTAATGATGAGATCTGCCTGTGCTACTAAAATTTTGAAAAGGAATCGAAGCACCAACATTGTCTTTAATGTCTTATTGTGAATGTAAAAAAAAAAAAATGAAATTACTATAGTATCTCTGAAGGAGGGGAAACTTCACAAACACAGGTCAATGTGAAAAATTCCATGGAAGTATCATTAATTTATCCACAACCACTCTGAGTAATGCCTATACCTTCATCACTCCCGCTCTGACCTATATCTGTGCTGTTCTCTTGCTCACTGAACTTTTCTGTTATTACCTGAGATCCAGCCCCTTCATCACTTTCAGAGACAGATCCCCATGGAGAAACGCTGCGAATCATGGGCTATTGGGCAGAACAGGGGACACAGCAAGGCTGACATGTCTTTGGTGGCAGTGACAAAAGTGGGGCACATTTAATTTTTTAAGTAGGCATTTATTGAAGTATAATGTACACACAGAAAAGTAGCAGAGGATGGCACAAGTATGAATATGGAGGGTACGCACCTTACCTAGCCTTACTCTAGCTGTCCCCTCTGCCTAGAGCACTCTCTCACCAGATAGCTGCGCCCTTTCCTTCCCTCAAGATTTTGCTCAAATGGGAACATCTTAGTAGGGCCTTACCTGACCACCATATACAAAAAGGCAACCCCGTATTTCAGGTGTCTTCCTATCCGGATGAGGACCAGAGAAAGGCAGGCACCTACGATACAGACTTCAAGAAGGCGGTCACTCTCAAGGTCCTGCAAGCTGGGTGAGGACTCGCATGTCCCTGAGGGAGAAAGTCTCTTTAAATTTGGTCCCTAGACATTTTCCTTGCCTCATCTTGGTTTCTTCCCTATGACCTATTCCTCTTTCTTGCTTTAGTTTTTCCAAAGCCTTTTTTTCTAGAATGACAGCTCCTTAAAGGTGGGGATGGTATCTGTTTTGTTCACTGATTATTTCCTGCCTTGATACAGTGCCTGACACGTTGTATGTAGGCTAGGCAATCAAATGCGTATTTCAAATAAATGAATGAATGGATGAAAGAGTCAATGAATGGCTGAATACATGTGCTCGGCATAGGCATTTTTATTGACACATAATAATGGTACATGTTTATGGGGTACACATGATATTTTAATACATGCATACAATGTGTAATGATCAAATCTGGGTCAGTGGGATATCCACCACCTCAAATATTTATCATTTCTTTGTGTTGGGAACATTCCAAATGTTCTCTTCTAGCCATTTTTAAATATACAAGAAATTATTGTTAACTACAGTCCCCCTGTTGTGCTATCAAACACTAGCATTTATTTGTTCTATCTAACTGTATTTTGATATGCATTAACCAGTCTCTCTTTATTCACCCCTCTCCTTCCCCTTCCCAGCCTCAGGTAATCAGCATTCTATTTTCTACCTCCATGAGACCAACTTTTAAAACTCCCACATATGAGTAAGAACATGCGATATATTTCTTTCTGTGCTTTGCTTATTTAACACGATGTCCTCCAGGCTCATTCATGTTTCTGCAAGTAACAGGATTTCATACACCTATTAGCCATTTGTATGCCTTCTTTTGAGATATGTCTATTTAGGTTTTATTCCCATTTTAAAAATCAGGTTATTTGTTTTCTTGTCCTTGAGTTGTTTGAGTTATTTACATATTCTGGTTATTAATCTGTTGTTGGATGGATAGTTTGCAAATATTTTTGCCCATTCTGTAGGTTGTCTCTTCACTGTGTTAATTGTTTGTTTCCTTTGCTGTGAAGGAGATTTTAGCTTGATATAATCTCATTTGTCTATTTTTGCTTTTGTTGCCTGTGCTTTTGAGGTCTCATCCAGAAAATCTTTGCCCAGACCAACGTCTTGAAATGTTTCCCCAATATTTTTCTCTAGTAGTTTCATAGTTTCAGCTCTGACATTTAAGTCTCTTATCCATTTTGAATTTACTTTTGTATATAGTGAGAAATAGGCGTTTAGTTTTTTTTTTTTTTCTTCTGCATGTGAATATCCATATTTTTTTAGCACCATTTATTAGAGACTGTCCTTCCCCCAGTGTATTTTCTTGGAGTCTTTGTAGAAAATAAGATGGTTGTAAATATGTGAACTCATTCCTGGACTCTATCTTCTGTTCCACTGGCCTATGTGTCTGTTTTTATGCCAGAATCATGCTGCTTTAACTAACTACCTGTGTAGCACATTTTGAAGTCAGATAGTATGATGCCTCCAGCTTTGTTCTTTTGCTCAAGATTGTTGAGTTATTTGGATTCTTCTGTGGTTCCATGAGAATTTTAGTATTTTTTATTCCATTTTTTATTATTTTAACTTCCCAGAGGGTACAAAGTTTTTATGTGGATAAATTGCATGCCACTGAGGTTTGGTGTGGGGATGATCCAATCACCCAGTTAGAGAGCTAGTATCAGACAGGAAGTTTTTCAACCCATGGCCCTCATAGTAGTAGTCCCCAGTGTCTGTTGCCATCTTCATATGCATGTTTACCGAGTGTGTAGCTCCTGCTTATAAATGAGAACCTGCAGTGTTTGCAAGTTTTCTATTCCTGAATTAGTTTGCTTAGGATGATGGTCTCCAGCTACATCTATGTTGCTGCAAAGGATGTGATTTTTCTTTTTTATGGCTGTGTAATATTTTATGGTGTATATGGACTTCATTTTTCTTTATCCAGTCCACCATTGATGGACATCTAGCTTGATTCTATGTTTTTGCTATTGTGAAGAGTGCTATGATGAATACATGAATACATGTGTCTTCTGTGAAGATTACTATTGGTATTTTGATAAGGATTGCATTTAATCTGTAGATCACTTTGAGTAGTATAGACATTTAAACTATCTTATTTCTTCCAAGCATTAACATGGAATATCTTTTTATTGTTCTGTGTCCTCTTCAATTGCTTTCATTAGTGTGTTATACTTTTCATTGTAAAAATATTTTATCTCTTTGCTTAAATTTATTTATAGGTATTTTTTGGTAGCTACTTTAAATGAAAAATGCTTTTTTATTTCTTCTTCAGATTGTTCACTATTGGCATATAGACATACCAATAATATTTGTATGTTGATGTTGCATCCTGCAAATGTCCTGAATTCATTTATCAGTTTCTACAGTTTTTTTTTTTTTTTTTTTTTTTGGTGGGGGATGGGTAGACTCTTTAGATTTTTCTAAATAGATTATTTTGCCATCTGAAAACAAGTTCAATTTGACTTCTTCCTTTCCAATTTGGATGCCTTTTATTGCTTTCTCTTGCCTAATTTCTCTGGCTAGAACTTCCAGTAACATATTGAATAAAAATAGTGAAAGTGGGCAACATTACCTTATTCCATATCTGAGAACAAAAGGATTTCAATTTTTCCCTGTTCAGTAAAATGTCAGCTGCGGGTTTGTCATATATGGCCTTATTATGTTGATGGATGTTTCTTACATAACTAATTTGTTGAGAATTTTTATTATTAAGGGATGTTGAATTTTATCAAATACTTTTTCTGCATCTATTGAAATGATCATACCGTTTTTGTTCTTCATTCTGTTGATGTGGTATTAAACCATCCTTGAATGCCTGAGATAAATCCCAGTGGATTGTAGTTAAAAATCTTTTTGATGTACCTTGGAATTTGGTTTGCCAGTATTTTGTTGAGGATTTTTGCATTTATGTTTATCAGGGATATTGAGTTGTAGCTTTCTTTTTTGTTGTGTCCTTGTCTGGTTTTGTATCAGGATAATGATGGTTTTGTAGAATGAGTTTGGAAGAATTCACTTCTCTTCAATTTTTTGGAATAGTTTGAGAATAATTGGTACTGGTCTTCTTTAAAAGTCCAGTGGAATTCAGCAGTAAATTCATCTGATCCAGGACTTTTCTTTGTTAAGAAATTTTTATTACTGATTCAATCTTTTTACCCATTATTGGTGTGTTCAGGCTTTCTGTTTCTTTATGGTTCAATCTCAGTAGGTTATATGTATTCAGGACATTATTTACTCTAGATTTCCCAATCTGTTGGCATATAGTTGTTCACAATGGTCCTCTATGTTTATGTGATATCAATGGTAATGCCATCTTTTTTCATCTCTGATTTTATTTACTTAGGTCTTCTCTCTTTTTTTCTTAGCTTGTCTATTTAAAGATGCGCCCATTTTGTTTATCTTTTCATAAAACTAATTTTTTATCTTTTGTATTTTTTTGTTTTATATTTCTACTTTGATATTTATTATTTATTTTCTTCTATTAATTTGGGGTTTGGTTTATTTTTGCTTTTCTGGTGTTTTTAGGTGCATTATGAGGTTGTTTATTTGAAATTTTTCTATCTTTTTGATATAGGTATTTATTGCTGTATACTTCCTTTTCATTGCTGCTTTTGCTATGTACTGTAGGTTTTGGTATCTTGTGTTTCCACTTTTATTTGTTTCTCAATTTTTTAATTTTCTTCTTAATTTATTCATGGACCCATTGGTCATTCAGAAGCATGTCATTTATTTTCCCTGTATTTTTACAATTTCCAAAATTACTCTTGTTATTGATTTCTAGTTTTATTCTATTGTGATCTGAAAAGATATATGATATAGTTTTGATTTTTTTTGAATTTTGGGGTCTTATTTTTCACCCAATGTATGATCTATCCTAAAGAATGTTACATGAACTGCTCATGAGAAGAATATGCACTCTGTAGCAGTTAGAT
>NC_045438.1:46785078-46793390 GCF_002776525.5 Piliocolobus tephrosceles
ATGCAGCCTCTCTTGATGTTGTGCAAGTTTAAGTGAAGACTTGCATATAACTGAAGGAAAGGTCTCTTTAAGTTTGTTCCCTAGGCCCTTTTCTTTCTTCACCTCCGTTTCTGCTCTGTACCCTATTTCTCTTTCTTGATTTAGCTTTTTCCATAGCCTTTTTCCCGAATGACAGCTCCTCATAGGTAGTGATATTATCTGCTTTGTTCACTGATTATTTCTAACCTTGACATAGTGCCTGATGCATTGTAGGCACTCAAATAGAATTTTGGATGAGTGAATGAATAAATGGTGAGTGAAGGAATTAATGAATAATTGAATAAATGTCTATTCATTGACATTTTGTTTCCCCTTCTAGAGATATACTTAATCCGTTGTATAAGATTTTTGAGCTCTTTAACTTCAAATATCAGGTCTTTCCATTTCTTTATTGACATGCATAACACCTTGTCGACCACAGTGGGTCACTAAACAAAAGTTGATTAATTGAATATATATATGCCAAACCCTGAGATGCAATTTTGGCTCTCATCATAATCTGTCATCATGCTGGCAGCCATTGTGATACTGGGAAGAGCCTAATTCTTGGAAATAACTTGTCTGAGGTTTGTGCAAGGTATTCAGTCTATCTACACACATCCCTTCATTTACAAAATGTACATAATTAACTGCACCCTGTGGAGTAGTTGCCAAGATTCGTGTAATTCTATATAGAGTGCCTAGCACACAGTTTGACTTAATATATGTCAACTTTTTGATCATTTTATGTTCTTATCATTTTATTATATTTTGTCTGTGATAAATTACAATGTAGTCCTACATTGTATGATATGTTTGTATAGTTCTATATCTTTGTTTTATTACAATTGAATTCTTCATTTCCATTTTTTCTTTCTCTCATATTCTATATTATTGCCTTCCATTCTTTCACATACATTGTTGAGTAATTAATATGTTCCAAGAACTGTGCTAGCACTGTGAATGCAAAGGAAATAAACATGGCCTCTTCTTTTGAGGAACTCATAGTGTAGCTGGGGAAAAAACAGATCATTAGATTCTATTGTTGCCCCAACTCTCAAGGAGGATATGAAGTGCTATAGGGACACAGGCCAGTGGAACTAGCTCCTTTCTCTTACAGCTGACTCTCCCACAGTTCTTTTTACTTTTTATTTTAATTTTTGTGGGTACATAGTAGGTGTATATATATTTATGAAGTATGTGATATTTTTACAAGCATACAATGTAGAATGAGTACATCTTGGAGAATGGGGTATTCCTCCCCTGAAGCATTTGTCCTTTGAGTTATAAACAATCCAATTACAATTTTACAGTATTTTAAAATGTACAATCCAGTTATTAGTGACTATAGTTACCCTATGGTGCTATCAAACAGTAGCTTTAATACATTCTATTTCTTTTGTACCCATTAACCATCCCCACCTCCTTCCCATTCCCCATGGGATGTACCATCCTTTGGTAGCCGTTCTTCTGCTATGTTCATGAGTTCAATTGATTTAATTTTTAGATCCCACAGATAAATGGGAATATGTGATGTTTGTGTTTCTGTGCCTGGCTTATTTTCCTTAACACAATAATCTCAAGTTCCATCCATGTTGTTGCAAATGACTGGATCTCATTGTTTTTATGGCTGAATAATACTCCATTGTATATATGTATTACCTTTTCTTTATTAATTCACCTGTTGATGAACATTTAGGTTGCTTCCAAATCTTAGCTATTAGAAGAAGTGTTACAACAAACATAAGAGTGCAGATATCAACATACTGAGTGCAGATAATAATTGCAACATAAGAGTGCAGATATCAACATACTTCAACATACTGATTTCCTTTCTGTTGTGTACTTAGCAGTGGCATTGCTGGATCAGATGGTAGCTCAATGTTTAGTTTTTTAAGGAAACTCCAAACTATTCTCCATAGTGATTGTACTAATTTACATCCCCACGAACAGTGTACAAGGGTTCCCTTTTCTGCACATCTTCTCCAGCATTTGTTATTGCCTGTCATTTGGATATAAACCATTTTAACTGGGGTGAGATGATAACTCATTGTAGTTTTGATATGCATTTCTCTGATGATCAATGATGTTGAGCACTTTTTCTTACACCTGTTTGCCTTGTATGTAAGAAGACTTGTATGTCTTCTTTTAAGAAACATGTATTCAAATTTTTGCCTATAGTTTGATTGTATTATCAGATTTTTTTTTCCTATAGAGTTATTTGAGTTCTTTATATATTCTGGTTATTAATTCCTTCCAGGATGAGTAGTTTGCAAATATTTCATTCCATTCTGTGGGTTGTCTTTTCATTTTATTGATTGTATCTTTTGCTGTGAAGAACATTTCTTACTTGATGTGATCCCATTTGTTCTTTTGTGCTTTGATTGCTTGTGCTTGTGGGGTATTGTTCAAGAAGTTTTTGCCCAGATCAATGTCCTGGAAATTTTCCCCAGTGTTTTCTTGCATTTTCATAATTTAGGTCTTATATTAAGTCTTTAATTGATCTTTGTTTGATTTTTTGTGTATAGGGAGAGATAGGGGTCTAGTTTCATTCTTCTACATATGAATATCCAGTTTCCCCAACACCATTTATTAAAGACACTGTCTTTCTGCAGGGTATATTATGGGTACCTTTGTCAAAAATGAGTTTACTGTAGGTGTGTGGATTTGTTTCTGGATTCTCTATTCTGATGAATTGGCCTATGTGTCTGTTTTTATGCCAGTACTGTGCTGTTTTGGTTACTCTAGTCCTGTAGTATAATTTGAAGTCAGGTGATGTAATGTGGTTTCTCAAGTTTTGTTCTTTTTGCTTAGGATAGCTTTGGCTATTCTGGGTTTTTGTGGTTCCATATAATTTGGGATTGTTTTTTTCTATTTCTATGAAAAATGAAACTGGTATTTTGAAAGGGATTGCCTTGACTCTGTCAATTGCTTTAGCTAGTATGGGCATTTTAATGATATTGGTTTATTCTAATCAATTAACATAAAATATTATTCCATTTTTGGGTGTCCTCTTCAATTTCTTTCATCAGCATTTTATAGTTTTCATTATAGAAATCTTCTTCCTCTTTTGTTAATTCCTAGGCATTTAATTTTAGGTGTGTGTATTAGTCTATTCTCCCACTGCTATAAAGAGCTGCTTGAGACTGGGTAATTTATAAGGAAAAGAGGTTTAAATATGCTCATGGTTTTGTAGGTTGTGTAGGCTTCTGCTTCTCAGAAAACGTACAATCACGGCACAAGGTGAAGTGGAAGCAGGCACACCTTCACATGGCTGGCAGGAAAGAGAGAAAGTGAAAGGGGAAGTGCTAACACACTTTTGAACAACCAGATCTCATGAAAACTCTATCATGAGCAGCACTAGGGGGTATGATGCTAAACTGTTAGAAAACACCCCCATGAGTCAATCGCTTCCCACCAGACCCCTTCTCCAACACTGGGGATTAAAATTTGATGTGAGATTTGGGGATGGGGGTGGACACAGAGCCAAACCATATCAGTGTGGCTCCTGTAAAGAGATGACTTTTTTATTTCCTTTTAACATTGTTCACTGTTGTTGACATACAGAAATGCTACTGATTTCTGTATGTTGATTTTGTATCCTGTAACATTATTGAATTGTTATACAAATTCTTATAGTTTTCTTGTGGAGTCTTTAGTCTTTTTCAAATATAAGATAATATCATCTACTAACAAGGACAATTTGACTTCTCCCTTTCCAATTTGGATGTCCTTTATATCTTTCTCTTGCCAGATTGCTCTAGTGAGTACTTCCAGTACTATGTTGAAAAGCAGTGCTGATAGTGAGTATCCTTGTTGTGCTCCACATCTTAGAGGAAAGGCTTGTAATTTTCCCCGATTCAGTAGGACACTATCTGTGGGTCTGTAATACATGGCTTTTATGATGTTGAGATATGTTCCTTTTTTCCCCAGTTTTAAGGAGTTTTATCATGAAGAGAAGTTGATTTTATCAAATGCTGTTTATGCATCAATTTAAATAATCACATGGTTTTTATCCTTTATTCTGTTGATATGATGTATCACATTGATTAATTTGCATATGTAGAACCATCCATGCATCTCAGGGATAAATCCCTCTTGTTCATGATGAGTGATCTTTTTAATATATTGTTGAATTTGTTTTGCTACTATTTCGTTGAGGATTTTTGCATCAATATTCATCAGAGATAATGGCCTGTACTTACACTTTTTTGGTTTACTTTATCTGATTGTGATATCAGGGTAATATTAGCCTTATAGAATGAGTTTGGAAGTATTTTCTCTTCCTCTACTTTTTGTTATAGTTTGAATAGGATAGGTATTAGATTTTCTTTAAATGCTTGGTAGAAACCAGCAGGGAAGCAAACAGGTCCCTGGCTTTTATTTACTGGGAGACCTTTTATTATCGCTTCAATCTTATTACTTGTTATTATTCTGTAAGGCTTTGGATTTCTTCCTGGTTCAATCTTGGTAGGTTTTGTGTATCCATGGATTTGTCTATTTCTTCTAGATTTTTAAATTGTGTTGGCATATAGTTGCTCATAGTAGCCAGTAATGATCCTTTGAATTTCTGCAATATTAGTTGTAATGTCTCCTTTTTCATTTCTGATTTTATTTATTTGGATCTTCTCTCTTTATTTGTTAGTTTGACTAAAAGTTTCTCTACTTTACTAACTTTTCAAAAAACAACTTCTTGTTTCATTGATCTTTCTTTTTTTTTTTTTATTATACTTTAAGTTCTAGGGTACATGTGCATAACGTGCAGGTTTGTTACATATGTATACATGTGCCATGTTGGTGTGCTGCACCCATCAACTCGTCAGCACCCGTCAATTCATCATTTATATCAGGTATAACTCCCCAATGCAATCCCTCCCTCCTCTCCCCTCCTAATGATAGGCCCCAGTGTGTGATGTTCCCCTTCCCGAGTCCAAGTGAGCTCATTGTTCAGTTCCCACCTATGAGTGAGAACATGCGGTGTTTGGTTTTCTCTTCTTGTGATAGTTTGCTAAGAATGATGGTTTCCAGCTGCATCCATGTCCCTACAAAGGACGCAAACTCATCCTTTTTTATGGCTGCATAGTATTCCATGGTGTATATGTGCCACATTTTCTTAATCCAGTCTGTCACTGATGGACATTTGGGTTGATTCCAAGTCTTTGCTATTGTGAATAGTGCCGCAATAAACATACGTGTGCATGTGTCTTTGTAGTAGCATAATTTATAATCCTTTGGGTATATACCCAGTAGTGGGATGGCTGGGTCATATGGTACATCTAGTTCTAGATCCTTGAGGAATCGCCATACTGTTTTCCATAATGGTTGAACTAGTTTACAATCCCACCAACAGTGTAAAAGTGTTCCTATTTCTCCACATCCTCTCCAACACCTATTGTTTCCTGATTTTTTAATGATTGCCATTCTAACTGGTGTGAGATGGTATCTCATTGTGGTTTTGATTTGCATTTCTCTGATGGCCAGTGATGATGAGCATTTTTTCATGTGTCAGTTGGCTGTATGAATGTCTTCTTTTGAGAAATGTCTGTTCATATCCTTTCCCCACTTTTGGATGGGGTTGTTTGTTTTTTTCTTGTATATTTGTTTGAGTTCTTTGTAGATTCTGGAAATTAGCCCTTTGTCAGATGAGTAGATTGCAAAAATTTTCTCCCATTCTGTAGGTTGCCTGTTCACTCTGATGGTAGTTTCTTTTGCTGTGCAGAAGCTCTTTAGTTTAATGAGATCCCATTTGTCAATTTTGGCTTTTGCTGCCGTTGCTTTTGGTGTTTTAGACATGAAGTCCTTGCCCATGCCTATGTCCTGAATGGTACTACCTAGATTTTCTTCTAGGGTTTTTATGGTATTAGGTCTAACATTTAAGTCTCTAATCCATCTTGAATTAATCTTCGTATAAGGAGTAAGGAAAGGATCCAGTTTCAGCTTTCTACTTATGGCTAGCCAATTTTCCCAGCACCATTTATTAAATAGGGAATCCTTTCCCCATTTCTTGTTTTTGTCAGGTTTGTCAAAGATCAGATGGTTGTAGATGTGTGGCATTATTTCTGAAGGCTCCGTTCTGTTCCATTGGTCTATATCTCTGTTTTGGTACCAGTACCATGCTGTTTTGGTTACTGTAGCCTTGTAGTATAGTTTGAAGTCAGGTAGCGTGACGCCTCCGGCTTTGTCCTTTTGACTTAGGATTGTCTTGGCAATACGGGCTCTTTTTTGGTTCCATATGAACTTTAAAGCAGTTTTTTCCAATTCGGTGAAGAAACTCATTGGTAGCTTGATGGGGATGGCATTGAATCTATAAATTACCTTGGGCAGTATGGCCATTTTCACAATATTGATTCTGCCTATCCATGAGCATGGTATGTTCTTCCATTTGTTTGTGTCCTCTTTGATTTCACTGAGCAGTGGTTTGTAGTTCTCCTTGAAGAGGTCCTTTACATCCCTTGTAAGTTGGATTCCTAGGTATTTTATTCTCTTTGAAGCAATTGTGAATGGAAGTTCATTCCTGATTTGGCTCTCTGCTTGTCTGTTACTGGTGTATAAGAATGTTTGTGATTTTTGCACATGAATTTTGTATCCTGAGACTTTGCTGAAGTTGCTTATCAGCTTAAGAAGATTTTGGGCTGAGACGATGGGGTTTTCTAAATACACAATCATGTCATCTGCAAACAGGGACAATTTGACTTCCTCTTTTCCTAACTGAATACCCTTGATTTCTTTCTCTTGCCTGATTGCCCTAGCCAGAACTTCCAACACTATGTTGAATAGGAGTGGTGAGAGAGGGCATCCCTGTCTTGTGCCAGTTTTCAAAGCGAACTTTTCCAGTTTTTGCCCATTCAGTATGATATTAGCTGTGGGTTTGTCATAAATAGCTCTTATTATTTTGAGGTACGTTCCATCAATACCGAATTTATTGAGCGTTTTTAGCATGAAGGGCTGTTGAATTTTGTCAAAAGTCTTTTCTGCATCTATTGAGATAATCATGTGGTTCTTGTCTTTGGCTCTGTTGATATGCTGGATTACGTTGATTGATTTGCCAATGTTGAACCAGCCTTGCATCCCAGGGATGAAGCCCACTTGATCATGGTGGATAAGCTTTTTGATGTGCTGCTGAATCCGGTTTGCCAGTATTTTATTGAGGATTTTTGCATCGATGTTCATCAGGGAGATTGGTCTAAAATTCTCTTTTTTTGTTGTGTCTCTGCCAGGCTTTGGTATCAGGATGATGTTGGCCTCATAAAATGAGTTAGGGAGCATTCCCTCTTTTTCTATTGATTGGAATAGTTTCAGAAGGAATGGTACCAGCTCCTCCTTGTACCTCTGGTAGAATTCAGCTGTGAATCCATCTGGTCCTGGGCTTTTTTTGGTGGGTAGGCTATTAATTGTTGCCTCAATTTCAGAGGCTGCTATTGGTCTATTCAGGGATTCAGCTTCTTCCTGGTTTAGTCTTGGAAGAGTGTACGTGTCCAGGAAATTATCCATTTCTTCTAGATTTTCTAGTTGATTAGTGTAGAGGTGTTTATAGTATTCTCTGATGGTAGTTTGTATTTCTGTGGGGTCGGTGGTGATATCACCTTTATCATTTTTTATTGCGTCTATTTGATTCCTCTCTCTTTTCTTCTTTATTAGTCTTGCTAGCGGTCTGTCAATTTTGTTGATCTTTTCAAAAAACCAACTCCTGGATTCATTGATTTTTTGGAGGGTTTTTTGTGTCTCTATCTCCTTCAGTTCTGCTCTGATCTTAGTTATTTCTTGCCTTCTGCTAGCTTTTGAATGTGTTTGCTCTTGCCTCTCTAGTTCGTTTAATTGTGATGTTAGAGTGTCAATTTTAGATCTTTCCAGCTTTCTCTTGTGGGCATTTAGTGCTATAAATTTCCCTCTACACACTGCTTTAAATGTGTCCCAGAGATTCTGGTATGTTGTATCTTTGTTCTCATTGGATTCAAAGAACATCTTTATTTCTGCTTTCATTTCGTTATGTACCCAGTAGTCATTCAGGAGCAGGTTGTTCAGTTTCCATGTAGTTGAGCGGTTTTGATTGAGTTTCTTAGTCCTGAGTTCTAGTTTGATTGCACTGTGGTCAGAGAGACAGTTTGTTATAATTTCTGTTCTTTTACATTTGCTGAGGAGTGCTTTACTTCCAATTATGTGGTCAATTTTGGAATAAGTGTGATGTGGTGCTGAGAAGAATGTATATTCTGTTGACTTGGGGTGGAGAGTTCTATAGATGTCTATTAGGTCCGCTTGGTGCAGAGATGAGTTCAATTCCTGGATATCCTTGTTAA
>NC_045438.1:46793400-46795207 GCF_002776525.5 Piliocolobus tephrosceles
AACGTTGAATATTGGCCCCCACTCTCTTCTGGCTTGTAGAGTTTCTGCCGAGAGATCTGCTGTCAGTCTGATGGGCTTCCCTTTGTGGGTAACCCGACCTTTCTCTCTGGCTGCCCTTAAGATTTTTTCCTTCATTTCAACTTTGGTGAATCTGGCAATTATGTGTCTTGGAGTTGCTCTTCTGGAGGAGTATCTTTGTGGCGTTCTCTGTATTTCCTGAATTTGAATGTTGGCCTGCCCTGCTAGGTTGGGGAAGTTCTCCTGGATGATATCCTGTAGAGTGTTTTCCAATTTGGTTCCATTTTCCCCCTCACTTTCAGGCACCCCAATCAGACGTAGATTTGGTCTTTTGACATAATCCCATACTTCTTGCAGGCTTTGTTCATTTCTTTTTCTTCTTTTTTCTTTTGGTTTCTCTTCTCGCTTCATTTCATTCATTTGATCCTCCATCGCTGATACTCTTTCTTCCAGTTGATTGAGTCAGTTACTGAAGCTTGTGCATTTGTCATGTATTTCTCGTGTCATGGTTTTCATCTCTGTCATTTCGTTTATGACCTTCTCTGCATTAATTAGTCCAGCTGTCAATTCTTCCACTCTTTTTTCAAGATTTTTAGTTTCTTTGCGCTGGGTATGTAATTCCTCCTTTAGCTCTGAGAGGTTTGATGGACTGAAGCCTTCTTCTCTCATCTCATCAAAATCATTCTCTGACCAGCTTTGATCCATTTCTGGCGATGGGCTGTGCTCCTTTGCAGGAGGAGATGCGCTCTTATTTTTTGAATTTCCAGCTTTTAGGCCCTGCTTTCTCCCCATCTTTGTGGTTTTATCTGTCTCTGGTCTTTGATGATGGTGACGTACTGATGGGGTTTTGATATAGGTGTCCTTCCTGTTTGATAGTTTTCCTTCTGACTGTCAGGACCCTCAGCTATAGGTCTGTTGGAGATTGCTTGAGGTCCCCTCCAGACCCTGTTTGCCTGGGTATCAGCAGCAGAGGTTGCAGAAAATAGAATATTGCTGAACAGCGAGTGCACCTGTCTGATTCTTGCTTTGGAAGCTTCCTCTCAGGGGTGTACTCCACCCTGTGAGGTGTGGGGTGTCAGACTTCCCCTAGTGGGGGATGTCTCCCAGTTAGGCTACTCAGGGATCAGTGACCCACTTGAGCAGGCAGACTGCCCCTTCTCAGATCTCAACCTCCATGTTGGGAGATCCACTGCTCTCTTCAAAGCTGTCAGACAGAATCGTTCGTGTCTGGACAGGCCTCTGCTGCTTGAGCTGAGCCCTGTCCCCAGAGGCGGAGTCTACAGAGACAGGCAGGTTTCCTTGAGCTGCTGTGAGCTCCACCCAGGTCGAGCTTCCCAGCGCCTTTATTTACCTACTTAAGCCTCAGCGATGGCGGGCGCCGCTCCCCCAGCCTGGCTGCTGCCTTGCTGTTAGATTGCCGCAGACCACTGTGTTAGCAAGGAGGGAGGCTCTGTGGGCGTGGGACCCTCCCGGCCAGGTGTGAGATATAATCTCCGGTGTGCCGGTGGTACAGCGCAGTATTGGGGTGGGAGTTACCCGATTTTCCAGGTGTTGTGTGTCTCAGTTCCCCTGGCTAGGAAAAGGGACTCCCTTCCCCCTCGCGCTTCCCAGGTGAGGCAACGCCTCGCCCTGCTTCAGCTCTCGCTGGTCGGGCTGCAGCAGCTGACCAGCACCGATTGTCCGGCACTCCTGAGTGAGATGACCCCAGTACCTCAGTAGAAAATGCAGAAATCACCGGTCTTCTGTGTCGCTCGTGCTGGGAGATGGAGACTGAAGCTGTTCCTATTCG